>NC_057798.1:97142102-97442102 GCF_018294505.1 Triticum aestivum | reverse complement strand
AACTCCCGGATACCGTAAGAATCCTTTGGGTGTACCAAACGTCACAACGTAACTGGGTGGCTATAAAAGTACACTACAGGCATCTCCAAAAGTGTTTGTGGGTTGGCACGAATCGAGACTGGGATTTGTCACTCCGTATGACGGAGAGGTATCTCTGGGCCCACTCGGTAATGCATCATCATAATGAGCTCAATGTGACAAAGTATTTAATCACGGTATCATGCATTATGGAATGAGTAAAGTGACTTGCCGGTAACGATATTGAACGAGGTATTGGGATACCGACGATTGAATCTTGGGCAAGTAACGTACCGATTGATAAAGGGAATTGTATACATGATTGATTGAATCCCCGACATCGTGGTTCATCCGATGATATCATCGTGGAACATGTGGGAGCCAACATGGGTATCCATATTCTGATGTTGGTTATTGGCCAGAGAGCTGTCTCAGTCATGTCTGCATGATTCCCGAACCCATAGGGTGTACACACTTAACGTTTAGTGACGCTAGAGTTGATATGGGAATTAGTATGTAGTTACCAAATGTTGTTCGGAGTCCTAGATGAGATCCCAGATGTCATGAGGAGTTTCGGAATTGTTCGGAGGTAAATATTTATATAAGGGAAGTCGAGTTTCAGTCACCGAAATAACTTTGGAGTTTACCGGTATTGTACCGGGACCACCGAAAGGTGTCCGGGGGTCCACCGGGTGGGTCCACCTGCCACGGGGGACTAAATGGGCTGAACAAGGGTGGGAACCAGCCCCCTAGTGTGCTGGTGCACCGCCCCCAAGGGCCCAAGGCGCCTAGGGTTGAAAACCCTAGAGGGTGGGGGCGCCTCCCACCAACTTGGGGGGCAAGTTCCCACCCTTGGCCACCCCCCCCCCCTTAGATGAGATCTAAGGGGGCCAGCCCCCTCTCCCCTTCCCCCTATAAATAGTGGGGGGTGGGAGAGCTGCCATACCCTTCCCCTGGTGCAGCCCTTCCCCTCTCCAACTCCATCTCCTCATCCGTAGTGCTTGGCGAAGCCCTGCCGGAGAACTGCAAGCTCCACCACCACGCCATTGTGCTGCCGGAGCTCTCCCTCAACTTCTCCTCTCACCTTGCTGGATCAAGAAGGAAGAGACGTCCCTGGGATGTACATGTGTTGAACGCGGAGGTGTCGTCTGTTCGGCGTTAGATCGGATCTTCCGCGATTTGAATCGTCACGAGTACGACTCCCTCATCCACGTTCTAGTGATGCTTCCGCTTAGCAATCTTCAAAGGTATGAAGATGCTCGTCCTCTCTCTCTCTTGTTGCTAGAATCTCCATAGATTGATCTTGGTGATGCGTAGAAATTTTTGAATTTCTGCTATGTTCCCCAACACAAGAATCGGAGTTAAAGATTGCACAAGGGGGTCGAGTTCATACCCTAACTTGGCGATGAACTCACTGCGGCAACAATGGCGGCGAAGATTCCCATTAACAGCGGTGGAGACCAATGGTAGGAGGTCGCTGGCGATAACGGAGACGATCCAAAGACCAAGAGGGCGGAAGAGCTGGGAGGCGCAGACGAAGAGTTTGGAGTAATTTCCAAAATTTCAACCTGCGGATATATATATATATATATATATATATATATATATATATATCCAATCACTATCGGTGTGACCGAGTGGAACGGTTCAGTGGCACCAAGATGCAAAATCGCAAGCAGTTGCTGCAACTCGGTGAGACGGAACTGTTCTAATCGGATGCACACAGGTGCAAACCTAGATCAACCCAATGAGTTCGGTGAGACCAAAGGGAATGCATCGGTCAGACCGAGATGTCATTGAGAGGTTTTGGAAGTTAAGCCCTTGATAGATCGGTGATTCCAAGTGCTCCTCACATGGAGGGTCCGTATTTGACTTGATCAAACTTTGTGATGTAGCATGAATAGAGTCTAAGACGAGAAAAGCATAGATAACTAGAGGGAGTACTTAGGCATTCTTGTCCATCCATTTGGCAAAAAGAAAATCCAAACAATCAAAGAAACAAATGGATGTCCTCGCATGAGAAAGATATGCAACCAACATGCTCACACAATAAGATAGCAAATGAAATATGTGGCCAAGCATACACAAACACTCTAGCATCTATCGATCAATTGGCGATGACTAGGTCAACTATATATGAGTATATTGACTTAGGTGTCAAATGAGAACATTTGATCATAGGTCATACTCATTGTTTAAGCACAAGTGGGGTTACCACTTTTACATAAAGCATTGTTGTGTTCACACCATTAGAGTTGCTTTAGCTCAATTCTTTGAGCAAAGCTCCCCTAGATGTGATATCCCCCCTAATAGGGATGAACTAACCTTGGGTTTTGTTGATGATGACTTCATGTAGGTGTTGAAGATGTAGATGCTCAAAGTTGATGTAGATCATTTGGAGCAGTCCATTGGAGTGAGTTGCACTTTCAATACCTACATGGGTTAGTCCCACAAGGAACACAGAAGGATATCCATAGACATAGAGTGAAATACACACATGAAGTTGTCCATGAAAGCATTAGGTTACCTTGTCCCTTGACTTACCAACAAGAGGGTTTGTAACTCCTTGAACTAGTGCAAGATGTGGAAATTGTATGCACTTGTCCTTGCCAAATGAATATGAGTGAAGTTTGTTGACGGAGTCACCCTCGAGAACTCTCTAGTTATTCTTCTTTGGGATCCACATCATCTTGATGGGGGTCCTTGGAGTTGTAGTCGTACTTGATGAAGTAGAACTTGATGTAGTCTTGGGAACCCACTTGACCAAGGCCTTAGGAGCTTCTTTAAATGCATCAATCTCCTCTTGAAGCTTGTCCTTGCCTTTTAGCTTGTGGTCTTGTGGTGGAAGATCATATTGAGCTTGTGTTCCCTTGAAAAAGTCGGATCATACTTCTCTTGTTGAGGAACAAACTTCATCTTGGGGTATTGATCTTCTTCCCACTCAACTCCATTGGCATTGAACTTGCGTTCAAAACCAACACCTTGATTCTTTCGGTGCCTTCCTTGCTTGCGTACAATTTCCTCAAATTGCTTATTTCTGGCAAGGCTCTTGTAAACACCTTTCTCTATAATTCCCTTCAATAAGCTATTTTCTTGCTCAAGTGTAACTTGGCTAAGATAATCATTAGTGGAATCAGGCAAACTACTAGAAGCAACAATATTTGATTTAGCATGATTATGGTTACTACTAGAAGAAGAATCTTTCTTGCTCTTGTTGCTAGATTTTACTTGTGGCATGTAAGTAGACAAGAGTAAACGCTTGGCAATGTAAGAAGAACTTTTCTTACAAAGATCATCATTGATTGCTTTTAAGAACCCATGCTCTTGCTCTAGATTGAGCTTTTCAAAGTGTGGCTTTTCATGAGTTTTTAAAAGCTCTCGATGATCCTCTAAGGTAGTTTCATGAGCTAACTTAAGAGTGTTTAGTTCTTTAGTTAGACGCTCAATCTCCTTCTTATCATAGTAATTCGTTTTATCTTGATTAGCATGATTAATAGCAATTTCATCATAGTTTTCATCACTAGAGTTGTCAACAAGTAAATCATCATCACCTAGCAAATCATATTCATCACTATTGAAATCAACATACTCGGGTGTGATACCTTGGGGTCTTTAGCCATGAAGCATCTTACAATCCCTTCATTTGGTGAATCAAATATGTCGTAGGAGTTGGATGACACAAGTGCAAGACCGGCAACACCTTCATATTGAGTATATTCGGAGTCGGAGTGATAACTTCTCTCAGAGTAGTTCTCGGAGTCAGACCGGATACCCATTCACCAATATGAGCTTGATGTCTTCATCTTGTTTAGCTCATTGATGACTTGTCCTTCCTTTACGAATCCTTACTTCTGCAAGAGGGTCTTCGTTCATAACGATCATCACTACTACTCCTCTCTCTTGGTGGTGATTTCTCTCTTTTGCTTCTCCTTCTAGGTGAGTCTTCTCTTCTCTTGTAGGGAGTCGTACACTCACTAGAGTAGTGTCCGGGTCATCCACAATTGTAGCAATTGCGATCATGACTAGAAGATCTTTTACCATTGTAGGATCTTGACTTGTGACTTCTGTCTTTGCTTCTACTCTTGTAGAACTTGTTGAAGTTCTTCACCATTAGGCTCAATTCTTCATTGAAGACTTGTTTCTTGCTTGATGATGTAGGAGCAGCACATGAATCTTTGTAAGCACCACTAGACTTGTTGTGAAGCTCTTCCTTATCCTTGAGTGACATTTCATGAGCAACAATTCTACCAGTGACTTCCGTTGGCCTGAGATCTTTGTAATTGGGCATCATTTGGATCAATGTGCACAAGGTATTATACTTTCATCAAAGGCTCTTAGGATCTTATTCACGATGAATCTGTCGGTCATCTTGATACGTCTCCGTCGTATCTACTTTTCCTAACATTTTTCCTCTTTTTTAGACTCTAATTTGCATGATTTAAATGAATCTAACCCGGAATGACGCTTGATAACCCACAAGTATAGGGGATCGCAACAGTTTTCGAGGGTAGAGTATTCAACCCAAATTTATTGATTCGACACAAGGGGAGCCAAATAATATTCTCAAGTATTAGTAGTTGAGTTGTCAATTCAACCACACCTGGATAACTTAGTATCTACAGCAGGGTATTTAGTAGAAAAGTAGTATGGAAGTAATGGTAACAGTGGCAAAAGTAAAGATAGTAGTTTTGTAGTAGTTGTAACAGTAGCAACGGAAAAGTAAATAAGCGAAGTACAATATGTGAAAATCTCGTAGGCATTGGATCAGTGATGGATAGTTATGTCGGATGCAATTCATCATGTAATAGCTATAACATAGGGTGACACAAAACTAGCTCCAATTCATCAATGTAATGTAGGCATGTATTCCAAATATAGTCATACGTGCTTATGGAAAAGAACTTGCATGACATCTTTTGTCCTACCCTCCCGTGGCAGCGGGGTCCTATTGGAAACTAAGGGATATTAAGGCCTCCTTTTAATAGAGTACCGTACCAAAGCATTAGCACTTAGTGAATACATGAACTCCTCAAACTACGGTCATCACCGAGAACTATCCCGATTATTGTCACTTCGGGGTTGTCCGATCATAACACATAATAGGTGACTATAGACTTGCAAGATAGGATCAAGAACTCACATATATTCATGAACACATAATACGTTCAGATCTGAAATCATGGCACTAGGGCCCTAGTGACAAGCATTAAGCATAGCAAAGTCATAGCCACATCAATCTCAGAACATAGTGGATACTAGGGATCAAACCCTAACAAAACTAACTTGATTACATGGTAAATCTCATCCAACCCATCACCATCCAACAATCCTACGATGGAATTACTCACGCACGGCGGTGAGCATCATGAAATTGGTGATGGAGGATGGTTGATGATGACGATGGGGACAAATCCCCCTCTCCAGAGCCCCGAACGGACTCCAGATTAGCCCTCCCAAGAGAGATTAGGGCTTGGCGGTGGCTCCGTATCGTAAAACGCGATGAAACTTTTTCTCTCTAATTTTTTTCTCCATGAAATGAAATATATAGAGTTGGAGTTGAGGTCGGTGGAGCATCAGGGGGCCCGCGAGATAGGGGGGCGTGCCCAGGGGGAGGGGGCGCACCCCCCCCCCCCTCGTGGACAGGGTGTGGGCTCTCTGGCCTTGATTCTTTCGCCAGTATTTTTTATATTTTCCAAAAGTTATCTCCATGGATTTTCAGGTCATTCCAAGAACTTTTGTTTTCTGCACAATAAACAACACCATGGCAGTTCTGCTGAAAACAGCGTCAGTCCGGGTTAGTTTCATTCAAATCATGCAAGTTAGAGTCCAAAACAAGGGCAAAAAAGTGTTTGGAAAAGTAGATACGTTGGAGACATATCAACTCCCCCAAGCTTAAACCTTTGCTTGTCCTCAAGCAATTCAGTTGATAAACTGAAAGTGATAAAGCAAAACTTTTACAAACTCTGTTCGCTCTTCTTGTTGTAAATATGTAAAGCCAGCATTCAAGTTTTCAGCAAAGATTATGAACTAACCATATTCACAATAACACTTAGGTCTCAGGTTTACTCATATCAATGGCATAATCAACTAGCGAGCAATAATAATAGAACTCGGATGACAACACTTTCTCAAAACAATCATAATATGATATAACAAAATGCTATCTCGCTAGCCCTTTCTGAGACCGCAAAACATAAATGCAGAGCACCATTAAAGATAGTGGACTGACTAAACATTGTAATTCATGGTAAAAGAGATCCAGTCAAGTCATACCCAATATAAACTAATAGTAATGAATGCAAAATGACAGTGTGCTCTCCAGCGAGTGCTTTTTAATAAGAAGGTGATGACTCAACATAAAAGTAAATAGATAGGCCCTTCACAGAGGGAAGCAGGGATTTGTAGAGGTGCCAGAGCTCGATTTAAAAATAGAGATGAATAAGATTTTGAGCGGTATACTTTCACTGTCAACGCAACAACTATGAGATCTTGATATCTTCCATGCTACATACATTATAGGCGGTTCCCAAACAAAATGGTAAAGTTTATACTCCCCCACCACAAACAAACATCAATCCATGGCTTGCTCGAAACAACGAGTGCCTCCAACTAGCAACAGCCCTGGGGGAGTTTTGTTTTAATTATTTTGATTTTCTTTGATCTTTTTGATCATGGGACTGGGCATCCCGGTTACCAGCCATTTTCTCGTGAATGAGGAGCGGAGTCCACTGCTCTTGAGAATAACCCACCTAGTATGGAAGATACAGACATCCCTAGTTGAAACATGAGCTGCTCGAGCATACAAAACAGAATTTCATTTGAAGGTTCGGAGTTTGGCACATACAAATTTACTTGGAACGGCAGGTAAATACCGCATATAGGAAGGTATGGTGGACTCATATGGAATAACTTTGGGGTTTATGGAGTTTGGATGCACAAGCAGTATTCCCGCTTAGTACAGGTGAAGGCTAGCAAAAGACTAGGAAGCAACCAACTGAGAGAGCGACAATAGTCATGAACATGCATTAAAATTAATTAACACTGAGTGCAAGCATGAGTAGGATATAATCCACCATGAACATAAATATCGTGAAGGCTATGTTGATTTATTTCAACTACATGCGTGAACATGTGCCATGTCAAGTCACTCGAATCATTCAAAGGATGATACCATCCTATCATACCACATCATAACCGTTTTAATAGCATGTTGGCACGCAAGGTAAATCATTATAAGCTCCTAGCTAATTAAGCATGGCATAAGAAACTATAATCTCTAATTGTCATTGCAAACATGTTTACTCATAATAGGCTGAATCAGGAACGATGAACTCATCATATTTACAAAAACAAAAGAGGTCGAGTTCATACCAGATTCTCTCATCTCAATCAGTCCATCATATATCGTCATTATTGCCTTTCACTTGCACGACCGAACGGTGTGTATAATAATAATAGTGCACATGCATTGGACTAAGCTGGAATCTGCAAGCATTCAATTCAAGAGAGAAGACAAAGTAATATGGGCTCTAAGTTAAATAAACAATCATGCATATGAGAGCCACTAAACATTTTCAATATGGTCTTCTACTCTTGACTCCCAAAGGAAAGAAAAGAAATAAAGCTATTTACACGGGAAAGCTCCCAACAAGCAAAAGAAGAACGAGAAATCTTTTTGGGTTTTCATTTTAATTACTACTACAAACATGGAAAGTAAACTAACTAATTTTTTTGGTTTTTCTGAAGGTTTATCAAACACACAATAAGAAGGCTAGAAAAAGAAATATAAACTAGCATGGATAATACAGTGAAAGAGTATGAGCACTGACAGGTAGAATAGTGTGTGAACATGAATGTAAAGTCGGTGAGAAATACGTACTCCCCCAAGCTTAGGCTTTTGTCCTAAGTTGGTATAATGCCAAGGATCACAGCTACTCTCCCCGGTGTACTGAGGAGTGTTATCTGGATACCACTGGCTGGCAATCTCCTCCGGATCCCACTGATAAGATGATGGACGATAAGGGTCCAGTGGAGGTTCCGGCTCAGGCTCTGGAGCGGATGTCTGGCCTCGATGAGCGTACACCACTTCCGGCAAGACAAGGTAATTGTCTGCAGTTAATCAAACAACAAAGGCACAGGCAGGTTAATAATCTCATTGTGTTTCTTATTAAATCTTAGGTTATACAGAAGCATCTTATCTTTGTTGTCAACAATAAACTCATGTGCCACCATGCTCCTTGATACGTCTCCAACGTATCTATAATTTTTGATTGTTCCATGCTATTATATTACCCATTTTGGATGTTTATGGGCCTCACTTTACACTTTTATATCATTTTTGGGACTAACCTACTAACCAGAGGCCCAACCTGTATTGCTGTTTTTTTGCCTATTTCAGTGTTTCGAAGAAAAGGAATACCAAACGGAGTCCAAACGGAATGAAACCTTCGGGAGCGTTCTTTTTGGAACAAATGTGATCCAGAGGACTTGGAGTGCAAGTCAAGAAGCAATCGAGGAAGCCACGAGGGTGGAGGGCGTGCCCCCCCTACTGGGCGCGCCCCCTATCTCGTGGGCCCCTCGGGCGTCCACCGACCTACTTCTTCCTCCTATATATACCCACGTACCCCGAGAACATCAGGGGAGACCACGAAAAACTATTTCCACCATCGTAACCTTCTATATCCGCGAGATCCCATCTTGGAGCCTTCGCTAGCGCTCCACCGGAGGGGGAATCAACCACAGAGGGCTTCTACATCAACACCATAGCCTCTCCGATGAGTTGTGAGTAGTTTACCACAGACCTTCGGGTCCGTAGTTATTAGCTAGATGGCTTCTTCTCTCTCTTTGGATCTCAATACCATGTTCTCCTTGATATTCTTGGAGATCTATTCGATGTAACTCTTTTTGCGGTGTGTTTGTCGAGATCCGATGAATTGTGGGTTTATGATCAAGTTTATCTATGAGAAATATTTGAATCTCCTCTGAATTCTTTTATGTGTGATTAAGTTATCTCTGCAAGTCTCTTCGAATTATCAGTTTGGTTTAGCCTATGTGATGCCCTCGATTCAATCATCTACTAATCATACACACAAACGTGTACGATCAAGATCAAGGACTCACGGGAAGATATCACAACACAACTCTAGACACAAATTAAAATAATACAAGCTTTATATTACAAGCCAGGGGCCTCGATGGCTCGAATACATAAGCTCGGATACAAACGAGTCAGCCGAAGCAACAATATCTGAGTACAGACATAAGTTAAACAAGTTTGCCTTAAGAAGGCTAGCACAAAAGCAACAACGATCAAAAAGGCAAGGCCTCCTGCCTAGGAGCCTCCTAACTACTCCTGGTCGTCGGTGTCTGACACGTGGTAGTAGGCACCGACGGTGGCATCTGGCTCCTGGACTCCATCATCTGGTTGCATCAACCGTAAAGAAAAAGAAAATGGGGAAAAGGGGGAGCAAAGCAACCGTGAGTACTCATCCAAAGTACTCGCAAGCAAGGATCTACACTACATATGCAACATTATCAAAGGAAGGCTGTATATGTGGTCTGGGCTGCAGAAATGACAAAATAGAGAGAAGGCCTAGTCCTATCGAAGACTAGCATCTTCTGGAAACCACCACCTTGCAGCAAACAGGAGGGAGTAGAGTAGCATAAAGTAAAGTAGTAGTAGTGTTATCAACCTCGGCCAGAGATCCTTTCTCCACTCCCTGCGAGAAAGCAATCCCAGAGCCATACTATCCAATTGTCATCACAATCCAATTCTCATCACCATCCAATTCTCATCACAAATATCCAATTCTAGTTGTATCGACTGGGATACAACTCTGTCGGAGTAATGGGCCACGGGTAGGCTAACCCGAGCCCTAGGACATTTCAAGACATCGGGGCAGGCCGCGCCCCTCAGGCCCAGTCCCAGGAGCGACTCCAAGATATGCCGAGTCCCAGGAGCGACTCCAAGATATGTCGAGTCCCAGACGGCGACTCCCAGATAAGCCGACCCCAAGCCGGCGACTTCCAGAGAGGCCGACTATGGAGAGTCGGCCCAAGACTCCTCCCTTATCCCGAAGTACGACGTGGGGTACGGTCACGGCATGGCCGTTTCCCCCCTGTTTACGAAGGGTCGGCATGGCTACAGTGAGCCATATCGCTAGAAGATCTCCGGCGAGATGCGGCACTGTTGCCATGCCTGCCCTGATCTCAGCCACAATACGCAATACACTGTTCCCACGATGCCGGCCTGTACGACCCGAAGGCGGCAGGGCCGCCTGTCAGTGGGTGGGCCGAAGGCGGCCTGGGAAACCCGAAGACGGACCTGTGGGAGTCGGCCTCCCTCGAGTCGGCCGACTCCTCCCGGGGCCCCACGAGCCATTAATCAGATAAGATGGGGAATGGCGACAGTGATCGCCCGATAGACGGCGGCACTGTTGCCACGACCCGATGACCGAGCCTGCGTCATCAGGAGTGCCGCTACAGTATCAAGCCTGTCCGCGGGACCCGCCAGTCGGCGGGCCCCAGAAGCCGGCGGGAAGGACGGCGGCCTGAGAGACAGATGGCTGGGACCCGTGCCCAGCCGGATTACTATTGTACCCCCGGGGGGTAGGCCTATATAAACCCCCCGGGGCACCCATGCAAAGGGTTCGGACCTAGATAGAGAGATAGACCAGATAGCCCAGGGAGGAGAGAGCTAGCCTTGCCCTCTCCTACCTCCCGAAACAGCTCCAGGAGCACCATTGTAGTCACTTTGCTTTAGTGATCATGCGGAGACCCCGCAGAGCAGCAGTAGGGGTGTTATCTCCTAGGAGAGCCCTGAAGCTGGGTAAGTTCCACCGGCGTGCATGTCTTCGCCTCATCCCGCTTCCAGGCACCAGCGACGTTCTACTCGCTCCCACCATGATAAGCCATCCTTTGGCATATGTCGTATCCAACCCCCGACATTTGGCGCCCACCGTGGGGCGAGGTGCACCGTCGTCCGGAGATCTGCTCTGGACGGGAACCCTGTTCCTCCCCGGCGAGCACAGCCAGCCCGGCACGCCAGAGGGCGTCTGTGCCGACGCGCTACGCGGTGCTGAGATCGCCTCTGCAGCCAGCTGCCTCGCCGATCTTGTCGGCGACGTTTGCCTCTCCGACGAGCCTGCGCCCGACGCAGGCACGAGTGGCCCCGAGAGCCTCCTCGTGGGCCTCCTCGACCAACTCCACGTCGCCGGCGAGCCTGTCGCGGACCCGGAGTCAATAGGATCCACCGACCCGATGCTGGTTGACTCCGACACCGCGTCGCTCGACGCATTCCCCACCAATGTGGTGGTCTACGACGAGCCGCTCTCATACGCAGGGAGTGGCGGAAGCACCGTCACTGAGGTCCTCGTCCTCGAGCACGGCGAGCGCTCCGGCGAAGGAGCGCATGACCCGTTTGACGCGGTCCTGCGAGACCTTGCAGCACCAGTTCCGGAAGACGCCGACGCCGGGACGCTGGAGGCGCTCCGCCTTCAGCTCATCGAGGGCGCGAAGAAGCTGGCAAGCATGAGGCGCTTGTCAGAAGCTTACCAATGAGAGATGGATCGCGCCGTAGGCGGCTCGCCGGCTCCAACCGGGCCTAGCCGCCTAGGCGCGGTCCGACAGCGCGGCGCGGCAATCGCCAACCTCTTCGGGGCTGATCGCCCTGTGTATGCCACGCCCGTAGAGAATATCCGTGCAGCCCAGGCGGCAGCAGACGAGCTCGACAACTTCGAAGGCGAAGAGTGCCGCATAATGACGGAGCGAGTTCAGCAGCTCCTCAACGCGGCTCCCGCGCAGAATGATGCCGGCAGCCGCGCCGAGGCGCCGCAGCGCCAAAACGACGACCCACCGCCTCACCGAGACCAAGGTGCGACGTCTCGAACGCCGACTGGCGGGGCCCGTGGGAAGAAGGACAAGGAGCCGGCTGCCAGCCACAGTCGGACTCACATCACCATCGAGCGTGACAAAGACGGCCGCCCTAGAGCGGTGGAACGGCGGGACGACTACTTACCTCCCCCTCCTCGCAGAGAAAGACAAGTCTCCCCGCCGCCCGTAGAACATCCGACTCTCGGCGACCGCCTTGGCCGCTGAGAGGGAGTCGGAGAGAACGACGCCCGCCACCGGATCGACCGACTCCACCGATCCCTGGCGCTGGAAGAAGAAAACGAGTTGGGTCCCCCCGTCTTTGGACCCCGCACCGTGAAGCCGGAAGATTGGCACAAATCAGCTCCACCCGCCAGGCAATACCATCTGGTGTTGCCCTCCGGCGCCTCCTCAGGCCTTCTATCAAGCCATCACCAGAATCAGATTCAATCTATGTGCCAGCTCAGCCTGAGGAGGACGGATCCGACTCCAAGAAACATACAGTCGAAGCCGGCCCAGGGACTTCAGAGCCCGGCCCGGGGACTGCGGTAGCAAGATCGAAGACTCCAGAGCTCGGCCCGAGGACTGCTCCAGTTAGCCCCGGGACTTTGTCAAATCAGCAAGCGGCTGTGAACTCCAACCCGCCGCCTCCCAGCCCGGCCGCCCTTATCCAAGTCGCACTAGTGGCAGTTGAAGAAATAGCAGCACCTTCATGGGCCCAGCCCATCCTTAGATTCTTAGTAAACAGAGAGCTGCCAACTGACGAAATCTTGGCTCGGCAAGTGCAACGCTGAGTAGCAGCCTACACCATAGTCAACAGAGAGCTGGTCAGGCGCAGTGTTACCGGCGTCTTCCAACGCTGCATCGAAGCAGAACAAGGTCAGGCAATCCTCAGAGACATCCACGAAGGCGAGTGCGGTCACCGCGCGGCCTCAAGGGCACTCATCACCAAAGCCTTCCGGCACGGTTTTTTCTAGCCAACCGCTCTGGAAGAGGCCAAAGAGTTAGTCCAAAAGTGCAAGGGGTGCCAGATTTTTTGTTCCAAGCCACTTCAGCTGGCTTCCGCACTCAAGACTATCCCCATCGCCTGGCCCTTTGCAGTCTGGGGCCTGGACATGGTGGGACCATTCAAGACGGCACGAGGTGGCTTGACTCACGTACTTGTCGCAGTGGACAAGTTCACCAAGTGGGTGGAGGTGAAACCCATCAAGAAATTGAATGGTCCGACTGCAGTGACCTTCATCGCTGACATCACAACTCGGTACGGCATTCCACACAGCATCATCGCTGACAATGGCACGAATTTTGCCAAAGGCGCCTTGGCCCGTTTCTGCGCGACACAGGGCATCCGACTGGACTTAGCGTCCGTTGCCCATCCGCAGTCAAACGGCCAGGTGGAACGAGCAAATGGCCTCATCTTATTCGGCATCAAGCCTCGACTCGTCATACCGCTGGAGCGATCTGCCGGCTATTGGCTTGAGGAGCTGCCAGACATCCTCTGGAGTCTGCGCACGACTCCAAACAAGTCAACCGGCTTCACACCATTCTTCCTTGTCTATGGCGCCGAAGCCATCATTCCAACGGACATAGAGTTCGACTCCCCGCGAGTCACCATGTACACTGAGGAAGAAGCAGAAGAAGCACGTCAAGACGGCGTCGATCTGCTGGAAGAGGGCCGGCTGTTGGCACTCAGCCGGTCCAGCATCTACCAGCAGAGTCTGCGTCGATACTACAACAGGAAGGTCAGGCCAAGATCTTTTCAAGAAGGCGACCTTGTGCTCCGGCTGATCCAGCGAACAGCCGGCCAGCACAAGCTGTCGGCACCTTGGGAAGGCCCCTTCATCATCAGCAAGGTGCTAGGGAACGACGCCTACTATTTGATCGACGCCCAGAAGCCCCGAGCGCACAAGAGGGACGATTCCGGCAAAGAGACAGAGCGCCCGTGGAATGCAAATCTTCTTCGAAGATTTTACAGTTGATGCAGTATGTATCACACTACCCCTTTGTATTAAAGTACTAAGACTTTGGGCCCCCCGAGACGAGCTCGGGGACTGCCCTTTTTGTTATCTGTACGATAAGAATTATGCCTCCGAGTACATTACTTTCATTACAAGCCGCTTGGCACCGGGCCTGACTAGTCGGCCCGGGGACTCGCCGCCTTGCGCTATGAGAAGCTTCCCGCAGTCAGACAAGTAGTGTGCGGTGCCCAATCCGCCTCCTGGCAAAGCCGCAGCTCGCAGAGCGACTGTGAGGCAGGCAGGAGTGAGGAAGAACGGGCACCCACACGAAAAATGGCTAAGGACCTAAAGCACGAACATAGCATAAGACGGCCTCCAGCATTTCTAAAACAGAAGGCCGACTCATGAGTAGCCGGCTCGCCGTCTTTATTAGCCTCTATTAAGGACGACCAACTCTTGGGTAGTCGGCGTGTCGCTTTCTATCCGACTTGCTAAAAGAAACTCTAAACGGCCAAGTCCTTGCCTTCCCGAAGTAGCCAAGCACATGACCCAGCGACAGTCCGCAGAGTGGCTGCTCGACTGACAAGGCAGCGACTAAAGGAAGGCGGCAAAGGGAAAAAGCCTAAAGAGCAATAAGCAAGGAAAGACGGAAATCAGATTGATATTTACATAGGCCCTTGGCCGAATCTTCGAATAGAAGTTCAAGATACACCCCACGGGTGGAATTGTTCAAATGTAACAAAGTTCTCAAAAGATTACTTAAGACAGACAAGCAGAGGCGGAAAAGGCAGCCTAGGAGACGGCATCTGGGGTCGGAGGATCGGAGGTGACGGCGGTGTCAGGCGCCGGGGCAGTAGGCTGGGCGATCTCGGTTTGACCGCCTCCGGCGGCAGTCGTTTTTTCCTGACGCGGCTCGTTGCTGGAGGCGCGATCGAGCTGAGGCTGGCCGCCTACTCCGTCTTCTGGCACATCCGCCTCGCCTTCGGCCTCCACCTCGTCCTCCTCCTCGGTGCTGGAGTCGATCACCTCCGCCGAGTCCTCGCCATACTCCGGGTTCATCCCGAACCACTCTGCTGACACTTCCTCGCCGCCTTCAGCCCGCTCGGGCACGAAGACGCTGGTGTCCATGTACTCGGCGATGGCCACCGCACGCTCGATAAGTGCGCCCTCCACGGCCTCCAACTCGGCTTGGGCTTCTGACCGGAACGCGGCCAGATGGTCCAGGTCCAGCCCTGGATACCACGCCTTGACGAACTCCAAGGCCCGGCGCGCTCCGGCCCGGGCCGAACAGCCCTTCCAGGCCTCAAGATGGCCGGCAGCGACTTCCAGCCAGTCAGCGGTCCGACTGGTAGTGCGCAGATCTGGCATATCCGGCCACAAAGCGGCAACCGCCTGGGCGCCGGCACGCTGAAGCCGGCGCATCTGCCGGTGGGCCAGACGAAGACGGGCTTCAATGCTCAGGAGCTGTTCATCAACGGTTCGGGGGGCATTGGCGGCGATCTCCTCACCATTCGCCCTTCGCGTCTCACGAGCAGCCTCGATGGCCAGAGGGACCGCTTGCGAGTGACCAGGGAAGAAGTCTGCCAAGACAAAAAGAAGAAAGTCGAAAAATTAGAAGCCGGCCTGACACATAGTTGGAAGCGCGAAGAAGTGAAAGAAACGTACCATCCATAATATCCTTGATCTCGTGGAAGCCGGAGGTCAGCATCGCCTCCCTGTCAGTCCAGGAGGAGCGCTCGCTCTCGAACTCGGCCAGGAGAGCGGCTTCCTTCTTCTCGGCCTTGTCCTACGCCTTCTTGAGCATCTCCTTCTGCTCGGCCAGCTGTGCCGCCAGCAGGTCGCGCTCCGTGCCGAGCCTGCCACACTCCTCCTCCTTGGCGCGACGGGCGGTGTTGGCCTCGCCCAGCTGCTCCTGAAGAGCGGCGTTGGCTCCTGAAAAACGAAAGAGGAAACAAATCAGTCGTCAGCAAAGAAGATCGCCGGGAAGATCCGGCCCGACTGCTCAGCAGTCGGCCCGAATCTCGGGGACTACAGCCCGCGGGTGCGCCAGCGCGCCCCCGCGAAGAAGAAGAACTCACTCCGGCTTTCCGACAAGTCGGCAGCCCGCTTGCTCAACTCCTCAACATTGCGGTTGAAGGCAGTGGCACGGAGGTTGTGATACTCCTGCAAATAAGTCATTGAAGACAAAGTTAGTGTATGGAACTCGCCAGAGGGAGTTCCGAACCGCCTGCTCAGCAGCCGGCCCGGAACTCGGGGACTACACCCAGTGGGTGCGCTGGCGCGCCCCCACAGAGAAAAACAAGAATCAAGAAGGAGAAGAAACTTACTCGGACGGCCGTTCGCGCGGCCAGGTGCGCTCTGGTGCAGGCTTGAAGGGCGTCGCCTTCGGCCCGCAACTTCACCTGGACTTCCAGGAGCAATTGATTTAGCGGCCCAGTGCCGCCTCCGCGCACCCACCCGGTGGGCGCGGCGCTTGTGGCCTCGGCGTCTAGAGTTGCCGAGCTGGCAGCGCCGATCTCCCGAGGTCGCGGCGCCGAGGTCGCCCTCTCAAGACGGCGACGCACCGGCGAGGCGACTTGGAGAAGCAGCCGCGCTTCGGCCTCGTCCATGGCCGGCGGCTCCGACGGATCCACCGGCTGTTTACCGTGCGGTCTCCCAGACGGCGGTGGAGGCGGCGGCGGCGGCACGAGAGCGTCTGACATGGAGGCCTCGCCGCTCTCCTTCTCCGCGACGGGGTTCTCGGTGCCGGCTCCCCCGGTCTGCCCCGTGAACTCCGGAGGCGGCGGTGCAGACGATAGTGGGGGGACGAGCATCGCCGATCGGCAACGCGCGGCCTCCTCGGCGTGCCGTCTCGCCGCAAGGGCGGCTTCGGCATCATCCAGCTTTTTCTGGGCGGAGGCGGCCGCCCTGTCGGCCTCCGCCTTCTCCAAACGGGCGGCCTCCTCCTCCTCGCGCTTCTCCCGTGCATTCCGCTCCGTCGCCTCCCGGAGGTAGGCGGCAGGGTCGGGCCGCCGAGTATTGGCGGACGTCTCTGCCGACCCCATGACGGAGGGGACGGCGACTCTCTCAAGGGAAAGAGGGGCCCTGAAGAAGAATGGAGGGAGTATATAAACGAAGACTCGGACAAGATTCAACGAAGAAAATAAAAGAGCGTGAAGACTTACGCGGATACTAGCGGCGGCTTTCTCACTTCCCTTCGGAAGCGGTTGGCCTTCACGGCCGCCTCCTCTCGTCTGGTCGCGGCGGCCGCCCCCTTGAACTTCTTCAATTTGCCGCCGGGCGCACTCGGCCCGGCGTGACGCCTCTTCGCACCGCCTTGGCCGGCGGAGGAGCCGGCGCCCGACAGGCCGATCCTCAGCTGGTGGCGCGGAGCGACTTCGCCTTCGGCGTCGTCATCAGGCCAGTCGGCGAAGGTGGCCGAGGGCCTGAAGTCGCCTTCTGCCCCTCCTCCCCCGCCTTCGGCATCGGCTTCCATCGCCGCCGCCCCCAAGTCGGGGTCGTCGACGTCGCTCTCCGCGCGGTCGGGAACATACTCGCGGGGCTGTCTCGTGGCACCGGCGGCAGGCTGCATAAGAGGATTCTTGTTCAGAAGAAGCCAACAAGAGTCAGAAGCCGGAGTTGGCTGCGGAAAAAAGACAAAATAGCAGGGAGACGCGACTTACCACTAGTGGAGGGTTGTCGCGCGAGTACGGCTCCTTGCCGAACTGCCAGTCCTCCTCGTACTCGCAGTGCGCGATGTAATTCACCATGTTCGCCACCTCCTTGCGGGGCATCTCCTTGGTGCTCATCCGACTTGGGTCTCGGAGGCCGCTCATCTGACAGATCAGGTGAGGCCGGCCTTGGAGCGGGAGAACTCGGCGCGCCACGAAGGCGGCCAGCAAGTCGGCCCCGACGAGTCCCTCCGACTGCGTCAAGACCCGGAGTCGCGCTACGGCGGCGGCTCCGGCGGGAGTCAGCGTCTTGACTCGGTGGGACCAGCTGGGGAGCCGCCCAGTCAGGGGAGCGGCGTTGTAAGGCGGCAAGTTGACCCAGTCGCCGTCGGAGGCGAGGTTCTTCACGTAGAAGTACGAGCGCTGCCACATCTTCACAGACTTGATCAGCGTGATGGGAGGAAAGGGGTTGTCGGCCGTCGAGCGCCGCATCGCGATGAAGGCGCCGCACTGAGCCGGCACGCCAGCGATGTGCATGCCGAGCTTAGAAGAGAAGAATTCTCCCCACGGCTCGATGGTGGGGAGAACGCCGAGGAAACCTTCGCACAGAGTGGCGAAGGCGGAGAGCAAGACCACCGTATTTGGAGTGAGGTGGTGCGGCTGAAGACTGTGGAACTCCAGGAACGAGCGGAAGAAGCAGCTCGCCGGCAGCCCCAGGCCGCGCATAAGGTGCGAGCGGAAGATGACCCGCTCGCCCTCTTCCGGCGCCGGCCGGATTTCCCCCTCCGGCGCGGCGCGGGCGCGCACGAGGTCCGCGCTGGGGAGACGGCGGGTCCGGGGGAGGAACTTGATGTGTTCTTCCTCTACCTCCGAGCCGTCCCATACGCCGGAGCGCACGGCAGGGGCCGCGGCGGAGGAAGAGCTCATCGCCGCGGTATGGCGTGCTCTTGCTCGACGGCGGAGGAAGGAGGGAGAGAAAGCAAGATGAGGCGGGGGAGCGGGGAAGAAGGGCGCGCGAGCTGTGTCGCTCCGGTTCCCCCCGCCTACTTATAGCCCTGCAGGCTGAGAAGCCGGGGGGGCGGGCGTGGGATTAACTGCGCACGAAGCCCCACGCCGCCCCACGATTTACCCACGAAGTTACTGCGCAGTAATGACGTGGGAAAACCAACCGTCCTCGGCCGCAACGGATCCGTTTGTACGCCGAGGCACGGTAGTGGCGGGCCCCGCCTGACGGCCCATCCCGTCACGCACGTGGGCACACAGACTATTCTCCCCACGTGGCGCCACACGATAGGACCGCCCTGATGGCTGCGGGGAAGCGTATCAGGCACGCTGCCTGGCTCCCCGACGCGACTTTCAAACTGAGGCTCTTCACTGAAGCTCCGACTTTCGACAGTCGGCCCAAGGGAAAACGGCAGCCAAGTCCCAGAGTCTGCACTTTTAAAGATTGAAGCTGTTGAAGCCCCACAATGCAGCGACCGTAGGGCTTCACCAGCTTCGGGGACTACTGTCGGAGTAATGGGCCACAGGTAGGCTAACCCGAGCCCAGGACATTTCAAGACATCGGGGCAGGCCGCGCCCCTCAGGCCGAGTCCCAGGAGCGACTCCAAGATATGCCGAGTCCCAGGAGCGACTCCAAGATATGCCGAGTTCCAGACGGCGACTCCTAGATAAGCCGACCCCAAGCCGGCGACTTCCAGAGAGGCCGACTATGGAGAGTCGGCCCAAGACTCCTCCCTTATCCCGAAGTACGATGCGGGGTACGGTCACGGCATGGCCATTTCCGTCCCTGCGTACGAAGGGCCGTCATGGCTACAGTGAGCCGTATCGCTGGGAGATCTCCGGCGAGATGTGGCACTGTTGCCATGCCTGCCCTGATCTCAGCCACAGTACGCAGTACACTGTGCCCACGATGCCGGCCTGTACGACCCGAAGGCGGCGGGGCCGCCTGTCACTGGGTGGGCCGAAGGCGGCCTGGGCAACCCGAAGACGAACCTGTGGGAGTCGGCCTCCCTGGAGTCGGCCAAATCCTCCCGGGGCCCCACGAGCCATTAATCAGATAAGATGGGGAATGGCGACAGTGATCGCCCGATAGACGGCGGCACTGTTGCCACGACCCGATGACCGAGCCTGCGTCATCAGGAGTGCCACTACAGTATCAAGCCTGTCCGCGGGACCCGCCAGTCGGCGGGACCCAGAAGCCGGCGGGAAGGACGGCGGCCTGAGAGATAAACGACTGGGACCCGCGCCCAGCCGGATTACTATTGTACCCCCGGGGGGTAGGCCTATATAAACCCCCCGGGGCACCCATGCAAAGGGTTCGGACCTAGAGAGAGAGATAGACCAGATAGCCCAGGGAGGAGAGAGCTAGCCTTGCCCTCTCCTACCTCCCGAAACAGCTCCAGGAGCATGATTGTAGTCACTTTGCTTTAGTGATCATGCGGAGACCCCACAGAGCAGCAGTAGGGGTGTTATCTCCTAGGAGAGCCCTGAAGTTGGGTAAGTTCCACTGGCGTGCATGTCTTCGCCTCATCCCGCTTCTAGGCACCGGCGACGTTCTACTCGCTCCCACCATGATAAGCCATCCTTTGGCATATGTCGTATCCAACCCCCGACAAACTCCGAGTGTCCGTTACCGTAGGACAGGCTATCGATAGATGTTTTCTTCCCTGTAGGGGTGCACCAACTTACCCACCATGCTTGATTAACTCTGGCTGGACATACTTTCCTGGGTCATGCCCGGCCTTGGCCAAACAGTACGCCACAACCCGACCGAGGCTTAATAGAGAGGTCAGCAGGCCGGACTAAACCTATGCCCCCAGGGGTGATGGGCCATCTCCCCGGGAACTCCTGCATGTTGCGAACGCGGCCGGTGAGCAGACCTAGCTACCTCCTTCAACAAGGCAAGTGCTTACGCAGTCCAACTCGGCGTGCGCCGCTCATTCGCTGACGTCTATTAAGCTTCGGCTGATGCATACGACGTAGAATGCCCATACTATGCCCACATGATGGTTAGTGCTATCAGGCCAGAGGCCCCTCAGATCAAATATCCAAATCGTAGTGGATTAGGAACGCACGGTAACAAGCAGAGACTCACGAAAGATGTGACCCCGGTACCCCGTCTCGAGGACTTGCGGCAAGGGCTAGGAATGCCCGGCCACGCCTCGTAATTATCTCTCGGGCACCTTCCAGGTCAATCCGTCTCCACATCACTCGCAATTATGCTCGTGCGGGTACACCTCAGGGTCGACCCGTCTTTAGTAACATGGTTCAGTGTAACATAGTAACCATAGTAACCGTGTGTCCAAACATCAAGGGGAAAACCCGAGGAATCACCCCTGGTGAATTCCACTCGATGTAATCATCAAGGTGAACGTAAGAGGAATCACCTGTGAGGTTCACACTTGAGGGGTTGCACGACAGAGTCATATCAGAAGTGGTTAAGGCGGAATCACCCTCGATGACCACGACCGAATAGCTACACTACAGGGTTAATATCAGAAGTGCTGTAGAGGTCTCACCCTCGGCACTCGATAGTAACCCAGCAGTGTCGAGCAACTAAGGGGAAAGTGATGTGCGGTGCCGGGGCCTGGTCTTCAATCCCATTGATCGGGTCTTCGAAGATGAAGCAGGGGCAACAAGGACAAGGTGGTGGTCACTGATGGATCACTAACCAACCTATACTAAGCAGTTTAGGATAAGCAGGTAAGGTAGAACAGTAGATACATAAGCAGGCTATGCATCAGAATAGGAGCAATCAATAACAGTAGCAAAATCTAATGCAAGGATGAGAGAATGGAATGGGCAATATCGGGATGATCAAAGGGGGGGGGCTTGCCTGGTTGCTCTGGCAAGGAGGGGTCATCGTCGACGTAGTCGATCACAGGGGCAGCATCGGTCTCGGGGTCTACCGGAGAGAAGAGGGGGAAGAAACAGTAAATATAAAGCAAACATAGCATCACAAAGCATAACAGGGCAATATGATGTGCCGGGTGTGACCTAACGTATGGCTACACGATACATGTGAAGGGGGAAAACAACCGGGAATGTATTCCCGGTACCGGACCTGTGTCAGATAGATAACCGGAGGGGGAATGTTCCATGTTCAGATAGTTAGAGGCATCTGACAGGTAAATGGATCGCGTATTCGGATTTGTCTCGTCGTTTTGAGCAACTTTCATGTAGAAAACATTTTCACCAGTCAACAGTCCAGTTGACTGGTCAAAACTGACACGGGGGACCCACCTGTCATAGAGAGTGGGTTAAACAAAATTTAAACTAATCTACATTTAGTTAGTAAAACTACTGGGCCTGCCTGTCAGT
This sequence comes from Triticum aestivum, assembly GCF_018294505.1. Lineage (NCBI taxonomy): Eukaryota > Viridiplantae > Streptophyta > Magnoliopsida > Poales > Poaceae > Triticum > Triticum aestivum. Next base: position 97,420,285 of record NC_057798.1, on the reverse strand, counting down.
GTCTAATTAACTAAACTAATTAGTTTTAAATATTAAAATGTTTTAATTAGAGGATTAAGCGGTGAGACCCACACGTTAGTGGCTGGGGCCTTCCCAGTCAGCACGGTTGACCAAGTCAACAGGTCAATAGGGGAACAGGGGCCCCACTGGCAGTGACCCAGGGGGTGGCCCCAGGTGTGCCACGTCGGCCGCCGGCGCCGGAGTGGCTCCGACGAGCCAAAACCACGGTGGAGCGGCCAGGAGAGCGTCGGGATTCGCCTACGGACATCCATTTTTTGCGCGACTTGGCGCGCTCGAACGGGAAGATGACGTCGCGTCCAACCGGAGTGGTTACGAGGCCGGAGGTGGACGGAGGTGATGGCGGCGAGCTTGGGAACCTCGTCGGAGTTCGGCCACGATAGGGAATGGCGCTACGGGGCTTGGCAGAGCGCTGGGATGGGTGCTTCGGGCTCGCACGGACGTGCTGAGCACGAACCCGAGCTCGCTAGAGCTTGACGGGCAGCGAGGGCACGGCTACGAGCTCATCGGCAGCGAGATGTTCGGGTGCGGCAAAAGCAGCGGCTGTGGCTACGGGAAGAGGCCGGAGAGAGGGGGAGGCGATGCGGCTGCTCACCGTGAGCCTGTAGGTGTGCTTTAGCGGGCTCGGGGAGGACCGACGGTGGCGAATCGGTGCCGGAGACGAAGATGGCCGCAGGAGGAAGAAGGGGTCGTTGGGCTCGCGGTGGTGGCTCCCTTCTCGCTCCAGTTGGTGCAGAGGGTGTAGCCGAGGACGGTGTGTCTCATGAACGTGCTGGCGAGGCGCAGGGTGGCCGGTGGCCGCGGCTACGACACATCCATGGCGACGGCGGTGCTCGGTTGAGGAGGGGAGCGGATCTGGAGGGCGAGGGAGAGAGCGACGAGGGAGAGAGGGGGCAAGTGGGCGAGTGGGGAGGGAGATCGAGGCATCTGGGGCCTTATCCCCTCGTCGGGCGTCGCTGGTAAAGTGGTTGGATGGCGACGGGCGCGCTGCAGCGACTCGGGTCGTGGAACAGTGCGAGGGGGGAGACGACCGGGGAGGGGGAGTGGGCTGGCCAGCTGGAGTGGGCCGGCCCAGGTGGGTGTAGTCCAGGGAGAAGGGGGTTGCTCTCTCTCTCTCTCTCCCTTTTCCTTTTCTTTTAGTTTTTCCTTTTTATTTATTTTCAGCAGCTTTTGCATTTTCCTTTTAGCCAATAATAACTTTGCAAAATTATGCCACTGTCCAAAACAATTTCAAAGAATTAAAGTGCACAGCCACAAAAAGGATGGGAGGCTTTTGGAATAGTTGCCAATTTTATAAACTAAAAGGGCATTTAATTTATTGCTTAGGTCGCTGTTTTAAGTAGTTTAGGCCACTTAAACCCTTTGCAAAAATGTTGGTTCACCACCACTATTAGTTGTGGAAACTTTGGCACATGATGAACATTTTAGATTTCAAGTCTGACAAATAAGAATTTTTGACTTTAGATTGGATTTGAATTAGAATTGTGATTTGGATCAAGTGAAGATTAGCAACAGTAACATGATGCCATGGCACCATTAACAGGGGATTACTGTATCATGGCACTGGGGGTGTTATAAATCTCCTCCACTACAAGAAATCTCGTCCCGAGATTTATGTGGGGAAGTAAAGAGTAACTTCGGGTGAACTGACCCATATAGGGTTAATTATCTGGTGAACAATTTAGGGAATAAGGCAGAAGTATCTCTCGAGTTGAAACTTAATAGAACATCGAGAGAAAAGTATGAGGGTACCATGAGAAGTTTTAACGGGCAGGCAATCATTCGATGCCTAATCAAAAGGTGAAAAGGGTTCAGAGCAACAACAACAAAAATTATTGCGTCTGATACTAGAATAGATCACTAGGAAGGTGGCTCATGAATTACATATGATGGCAAGTGAAAAAGGATACTTCGGAACCAAGGATGTACAGGAGTCAGGTTTCGATGCTGTGGAACTATGGGTTATGGGCCCACAATGTGGGTTAGAAGTAGGAAGGGTGTTCACATCTTGCACGGCTATGATAGTAAGGCATGTCAGAGGATAGCATGTCAGTTATGTCGGCAACAACGTCGGTACCAAGGGCGGGGGACGAAGAGAACCATTTTCCTGCTCGTTGAAACGAGGCGGACCAATAGGCAAAGTTCTCGTGTATCGGTGGTTACCGGAATGTCATCAACAATACTAACAGGGTCTTACTGACATAGTTATACACCGAGGTGCTTACTTAAGCAGGGATTTATCTCTGTTCGGACAAGTTAGATTACAAGAAAGGTTAAACAAAGCAATGGAAAGGAAAATGCGATTACCAGATTAAATAGAACAATGGAAAGGAAAATGTGTTTAAACACATATTTAAAGGGTATATCCTTCCCAAGGACAAGCAGAGCATGATATCCATGACATGATATAATGTAGAAAACTCTTTAGGTAAGGGGAGAGAAATTTCATGATATTACCCATACAACGGTGTTTGGATAGTTGAGAAGGAAACATTTAGCATTGGGCTTCAAATGTTATTTGTTGAAAATTGGAGTACCATAGGCATGCTTCGAGATAGCATTGACATGGTCATCAGGTGAAGATCAGACTTTGGAAACACAAAGGATCCATTAGGAATAACTTGTAGAATAAGTCTTATAATTTCCTCATGGAAAGAATGGATAACCTTGCTAAAAAGGAAAACTATAACAATGGGTCCTCCGGCCCAGTGCGCTAGGCATGCCATCACCTTACTGGGTTATACAAAGTTCAATGTGACGGCTTCTGGAAAAGTCCCAACCATCATATTTGGTTGAGATTTAGTTCTGATTGGCATCAAGATACCTCAGACTCATGATGCCTGAGAAGGAAGGGGGTGCAACACAATTTTACGAGATGGAGTTGCAAGATTCTCGAGAAATGAACTATGGAAGCAAGTTCTGAATCATGAGTTCATCATTTAATCAAGGAGAGGACGAGGAGGTGGCTGATGAACTCAGCGAGAATTCATTGAGATTTTCAAAAGATGGATTTCCACACTTATGTGAACAAGGAGATAACATTTGTCAGATCAAATGATGTAATGAGGTAAGCTCGAGGAAACCATACACAGTTAAACATTGGTTGAAAGGTGCACCCGAAATATGGACTTAGGTAACATGATCAATGTTAGTATGGTGATTCGATAACCAATGGTCTAAGAATGGAATATCGACCATTAACTTCAAAGCAATAGGGTTGCTAGAAGTTTTGAAGACGCGCATCATAGTTCAATTGTCGGTTTTCCGGTTAGAAACAATCACGGGGACCAAGGAATGAACGGATATGGCAAGAAGTATCACCTTTATCAAGATCTCTTATGAGGTGGTGAAATTCTCACGACTTTCTTGACATAATAGATGGTAATACTCCAAGGTATAGAAGAACAAATGCTGGGTAGCAAGGATTTCAAGGTATAACACAAAACACGAACACGTTTGTGTTAAACGGAAGGCAATAAAGTGGTCGATGATAACACAAATCATCGAGGGCAAGGATGGTATTTCCAACAAGAATTCAACTGGTATCTTGGAAGAGCTCATAAGGCTAATGATGATCACGACACATTTGTCGAGAGATTTCATGAAGATGTAATCAATCAGCAACGACACCAAGTCAAAGGAATGATGAAGCAAAAGGTTATTGGAACCATGGGTATGACACAAACTCGAAATCAACCTTGTTGTTCAAGGTGAAATGATATGCTTAGGAAAATGGACGTAATCTTAGCTCATCTTCCAAAATTGTGCTCCGTAAGAAGGACCAGGTGACACAGTTAAAATTTAGCGCGATAATGGTATAGCCGATCAGGCTAGGAATGACTTGACGGATTATTAAACTCGTAAGCAACGAAAATTACTTAGAGTTATAGAATCAGAGTGCGGAATCGATTCACTTATCGGTGTTCTCGAGTGATTAATAACTCAGATCCCGGGGGGAATCTGAAATCGGTGAGAAGCAATACTAGATGAAGACTCATATAGGAAGCAACACAGTTCATTGATATTCTCGAGGTACCGAAGGGTAATACTCGAAGGAAGATCAAAATAGAGGTTGCGGAGATGCATTGATCTACAGAAGACAAGTGCTTTAACTTGTCCGAGAAATGGAATTAAAGGGGAACAATCATGGTGAGAACCAGAGTTGCAAAGGACCAAACATAGATACCATATGAACTTATAATAAGGAGATTATTATATCACAAGAAGCTTCCATGATAAGTTCCACATTAGTTCCATGGGCATGAACACAAAGTTCAAGGTCGACTCCCACTTCTCCAATGCAAAACCTTTCATTCACTTCTCACTTTCGACGAAGTTGTAGTGTTGAATTTTTATTTGGCATAACACCAGTAGGGTATGACTTGTAGAAGTTTCTGGGTTCACACAGATTAGAAAAGGCATCGGTTCAACCCATCAAGGCATCTTAGGAAAATATACCACGAACTTCAACACTACTTAACACCATCTCGAAAGTAAGCATGGTTCACAAAAAAGAGAGGATAATGTTTACCATAGGCATTATGTGTCAGGGAAAAACTCACGAGAATTTAGAATGTGAAAGACATTGTTGGATAATAATCCAACAAAGGATTTGGTAGTCCACAAAGGACCTGATGTGATTATCGGTACTCAACCAGAGGAAGAAAGAATGCAAAGGCGTCGGATTATAGATATATCTGGATAACTTCAAAGCTTAAATACAAAGGGATTACAATTTTTAAATCAGAAAACCAGAAGCAGAGGCTCTAATCAAAAGATAATTGAGTTGAATCGATATAGATTGACAATTGATCAAGGTTTCATTTGCCAAGAACAAGCTCAAGTTCGGAGTGACATCGCCGGAAGAGTGAATGCTAGGATCTGATTGAGGATTGCGAGCATTCGCAACATATTGGATCAAGGGACTCGAAATGATAGTGACAGAGGATATAAACGGAGATTACTAGAAATATGAAATTGACCATAATGCAGGCACACGAGACTTTCCAAAGCAATAGCTTGCAAAGGATTCTTGGAAGGTTGAAAAGCATTTTGGGATATTTTGTGGAACACATGAATAACAAGGAATGAACAAATCCTCGATAAGTGTGAGGAATTATTAAAAGATGTATTCATGCGGAAAAAGGAGCTGCAAGGCGTCGGGAATAATGGATTCTCGGAATATCGGAAAGTATTTCAAGGTATCTTGTAATAACAAGAGCAATTGGAAATGAAGGTATGGACGACAAGTGTAAGCAGCTATCCATAGGGATTTATCGGTGATAGGGAATTGCAAGTTCGGTGGGTACAAAGGTCTCGAAAAACATCAAAGAGTATCTTCAGAATCTTTTGTTGAAGCAAGCGACCATCTGGACTGAGGGGCTCTCCGGGAGAAAGTAATTACGAGAACCTAGAGTTAGAGTTAGTAAATTCTTTTAACCCGAATGGAAGAGAGATCAGAGTCCCAGAGTATAGACGAGGAGTAAAAGATTCTAATACCACCCAATGGCGACGTGGGCCCGTAAGACACACAGCCATGTTAGTAAAAAAAATTAGTGACTAGACTCAACTTGGACCAAGGAGTTGGCAAGGGGGCTACCTACAGGCAGTCGGCTCTGATACCAACTTGTGATGCCCTCGATTCAATCATACACTAATCATACACGCACATGTGTATGATTAAGATCAAGGACTCACGGGAAGATATCACAACACAACTCTAGACACAAATTAAAATAATACAAGCTTTATATTACAAGCCAGGGGCCTCAAGGGCTCGAATACATAAGATCGAATACAAATGAGTCAGCGGAAGCAACAATATCTGAGTACAGACATAAGTTAAACAAGTTTGCCTTAAGAAGGCTAGCACAAAAGCAACAAAGATCGAAAAGGCAAGGCCTCCTGCCTAGGAGCCTCCTAACTACTCCTGGTCGTCGGTGTCCGACACGTGGTAGTAGGCACAGATGGTGGCATCTGGCTCCCGGACTCCGTCATCTGGTTGCATCAACCGGAAAGAAAAAGAAAAGGGGGAAAAGGGGGAGGAAAGCAACCGTGAGTACTCATCCAAAGTACTCGCAAGCAAGGATCTACACTACATATGCAACATTATCAAAGGAAGGCTATATATGTGGACTGGGCTGCAAAAATGACAAAATAGACAGAAGGCCTAGTCCTATCGAAGACTAGCATCTTCTGGAAACCACCATCTTGCAGCAAACAGGAGGGAGTAGAGTAGCATAAAGTAAAGTAGTAGTAGTGTTATCAACCTCGGCCATAGATCCTTTCTCGACTCCCTACGAGAAAGCAATCCCAGAGCCATACTATCCAATTGTCATCACAATCCAATTCTCATCACCATCCAATTCTCATCACAAGTATCCAGTTCTAGTTGTATCGACCGGGATACAACTCCGAGAGTCCGTTACCGTAGGACAGGCTATCGATAGATGTTTTCTTCCCTGCAGGAGTGCACCAACTTACCCACCACGCTTGATTAACTCCGGCCGGACACACTTTCCTGGGTCATGCCCGGCCTCGGCCAAACAATACGCCACAACCCGACCTAGGCTTAATAGAGAGCTCAGCATGCTGGAATAAACCTATGCCCCCATGCGTCATGGGCCATCTTCCCGGGAACTCCTGCACGTTGCGAACGCGACCGAGGAGCAGACCTAGCTTCCTCCTTCAACAAGGCAGGTGCTTACGCAGTCCAACCCGGCGCGCGCCACTCAGTCGCTGACATCTATTAAGCTTCGGCTGATGCATACGACGTAGAACACCCATACTATGCCCACGTGATGGTTAGTGATATCAGGCCAGAGGCCCCTAGGATCAAATATCCAAATCGTAGTGGATTAGGAACACGCGGTAACACGCAGAGACTCACGAAAGATGTGACCCCGTTGCCCCGTCTCGAGGACTTGCGGAAAGGGCTAGGAATGCCCGGCCACGCCTCGTAATTATCTCTCGGGAACCTTCCAGGTCAACCCATCTCCACATCACTCGCAATTATGCTCGCGCGGGTACACCTCAGGGTCGACCCATCTTTAGTAACATGGTTCAGTGTAACATAGTAACCATAGTAACCGTGTGTCCAAACATCAAGGGGAAAACCCGAGGAATCACCCCCGATGAATTCCACTTGATGTAATCATCAAGGTGAACGTAAGAGGAATCAACCCCGAGGTTCACACTTGAGGGGTTACACAACAGAGTCATATCGGAAGTGGTTAAGGCGGAATCACCCTCGATTACCACGACCGAATAGCTACACTACAGGGTTAACATCAGAAGTGTTGTAGAGGTCTCACCCTCGGCACTCGATAGTAACCCAGCAGTGTCGAGCAACTAAGGGGAATGTGATGTGCGGTGCCGGGGCCTGATCGTCGATCCCGTTGATCGGGTCTTCGATGATGAAGCAGGGGCAACAAGGACAAGGTGGGGGTCACTAATAGATCACTAACCAACCTATACTAAGCAGTTTAGGATAAGCAGGTAAGGTAGAACAGCAGATACAAAAGCAGGCTATGCATCAGAATAGGAGCAATCAATAACAATAGCAAAGTCTAATGCAAGCATGAGAGAATGGAATGGGCGATATCGGGATGATCATAGGGGGGGCTTGCCTGGTTGCTCTGGCAAGGAGGGGTCGTCGTCGACGTAGTCGATCACAGGGGCAGCATCGGTCTCGGGGTCTACCGGAGAGAAGAGGGGGAAGAAACAGTAAATATAAAGCAAACATAGCATCACAAAGCATAACGGGGCAATATGATGTGCCGGGTGTGACCTAACGTATGGCTACACGATATATGTGAAGGGGGAAAACAACCGGGAATGTATTCCCGGTTCCGGACCTATGTCAGATAGATAACCGGAGGGGGAATGTTCCATGTTCAGATAGTTAGAGGCATCTGACAGGTAAACGGACCGCGTATTCGGATTCGTCTCGTCATTTTGAGCAACTTCCATGTAGAAAATATTTTCATTCGAGTTACGGTTTAATTTCTATGAATTTTCTAAGTTTTAAACATATTATGGAATTATTTATATTAACAGAAATGGAAAAAGACGCCAGCATGACGTAGGAGTGACGTCAGCAGTCAACAGTCCGGTTGACTGGTCAAAACTGACACGGGGGACCCACCTATCATAGATAGTGGGTTAAACAGACTTTAAACTAATCTACATTTAGTTAGTAAAACTACTGGGCCCACCTGTCAGTGTCTAATTAACTAAACTAATTAGTTTCAATTATTAAAATGTTTTAATTAGAGGATTAAGCGGTGGGACCCACACGTTAGTGGCTGGGGCCTTCCCAGTAAGCAAAGTTGACCAGGTCAACTGGTCAACAGGGGACCAGGGGCCCCAGTGGCAGTGACCCAGGGGTGGCCCCAGGTGTGCCACATTGGCGGCCGGCGCCGGAGTGGCTCCGACGAGCCAAAACCATGGCGGAGCGGCCAGGAGAGCGTCGGGATTCACCTACGGGCGTCCGTTTTTCGCGCGACTTGCCGCGCTCAAACGGGAAGATGACGTTGCGTCCAACCGGAGTGGTTACGAGGCCGGAGGTGGGCGGAGGTGACGGCGGCAAGCTCGGGAACCTCGCTGGAGTTCGGCCACGATCGGGAACGGCGCTACGGGGCTCGGCAGAGCACGGGGATGGGTGCTTCGGGCTCGCACGGTCATGCCGAGCACGAACCCGAGCTTGGTAGAGCTCGACAGGCAGCGAGGGCACGGCTACGAGCTCATCGGCGGCGAGGTGTTCGGGTGCGGCAAAAGCGGCGGCTGCGGCTACGGGGAGAGGACAGAGAGATGGGGAGGCGATGCGGCTGCTCACCGTGAGCCTGGAGGTGTGCGTTAGTGGGCTCTGGGAGGACCAATGGCGGCGAATCGGCGCCGGAGACAAAGACGGCCGCGGGAGGAAGAAGGGGTTGTCAGGCTCGCGGTGGTGGCTCCCTTCTCGCTCCAGTTGGTGCAGAGGGTGTAGCCGAGGACGGCGCGCCTCGTGGACGTGTTGGCGAGGCGCGGGGTGGCCGGTGGCCGCGGCTACGGCACATCCATGGCGACGGCGGCGCTCAGTTGAGGAGGGGAGGGGATCTGACGAGGCCGAGAAGGAGGGAGGGGATCCTTATCCCCTCGTCGGCGAGGCACGTTGTGACGAGCGGGTTCGACGGCGACCGCTCGCGTGGGTTGGTCGAATAGGAGAAATGGGAAGATGACAGAGGAGAGGGAGTGGGCCGACTGGCATGGGCCGACAGGGTGGGTGTAGTCCAGGGAGGAGGGGGTTGCTCTCTCTCTCTCCCTTTTCCTTTTCTTTTAGTTTTTCCTTTTTATTTATTTTCAGCAGCTTTTGCATTTTCCTTTTAGCCAATAATAACTTTGCAAAATTATGCCACTGTCCAAAACAATTTCAAAGAATTAAAGTGCACTGCCACAAAAAGGATGGGAGGCTTTTGGAATAGTTGCCAATTTTATAAACTAAAAGGGCATTTAATTTATTGCTTAGGTCACAGTTTTAAGTAGTTTAGGCCACTTAAACCCTTTGCAAAAATGTTGGTTCACCACCAATATTAGTTGTGGAAACTTTGGCACATGATGAACATTTTAGATTTCAAGTCTGACAAATAAGAATTTTTGACTTTAGATTGGATTTGAATTAGAATTGTGATTTGGATCAAGTGAAGATTAGCAACAGTAACATGATGACATGGCACCATTAACAGGGGATTACTGTAGCATGAGACTGGGGGTGTTACAACCTACTAGATTGATCTTTCTTGCAATGGGTGAAGTGCTTAGCTTTGGGTTCAATCTTGTGGTGTCCTTTCCAAGTGACAGCAGGGGCAGCAAGGCACGTATTGTATTGTTTCCATCGAGGATAAAAAGATGGGGTTTATATCATATTTTATGAGTTTATCCCTCCACATCATGTCATCTTTCTTAATGTGTTACTCTGTTCTTTATGAACTTAATACTCTAGATGCATGCTGGATAGCGGTCGATGTGTGGAGTAATAGTAGTAGATGCAGGCAGGAGTCGGTCTACTTGTCACGGACGTGATGCCTATACACATGATCATGCCTAGATAATCTCATAATTATTCGCTTTTCTATCAATTGCTCGACAGTAATTTGTTCACCCACCGTAATACTAATGCTATCTAGAGAGAAGCCACTAGTGAAACCTATGCCCCCCGGGTCTATCTTTTATCATATAAGCTTTCAATCTACTTTTATTTGCATCTTTACTTTTCCAATCTATATTATAAAATACCAAAAATAAATTTATCTTATCATATTATCTCTATCAGATCTCACTTTCGCAAGTGGATGTGAAGGGATTGACAACCCCTCTATTGCGTTGGTTGCGAGTTCTTATTTGTTTGTGTAGGTGCGTGTGACTTCTGAGGAGCCTCCTACTGGATTGATACCTTGGTTCTCAAAAACTGAGGGAAATACTTACGCTACTATTGCTGCATCACCCTTTCCTCTTCAAGGAAAACCAACGCAAGCTCAAGACGTAGCAAGAAGGATTTCCGGCGCCGTTGCCGGGGAGGTCTTCGCTCAAGTCAAGACATGCCAAGTACCTATCACAAACTCATCTCCTTCGCATTTACATTATTTGCCATTTGCCTCTCGTTTTCCTCTCCCCCATTTCACCCTTGCCGTTTTATTCGCCCTCTCTTTCCCAATCTTCTCTCTCTTTCGCTTGCCTTTTTGTTAGCTTGTATGTTGGATTAATTGTCGCGATGGCGCAAGATAATACCAAATTGTGTGATTTCTCCAATACAAATAACAATGATTTCCTTAGTACTCCGGTTGCTCCTCTTAATGATGTTGAGTCTTGTGAAATCAATACTGCTTTGCTGAATCTTGTTATGAAAGATCAATTTGCCGGCCTTCCTAGTGAAGATGCCGCTACCCATCTAAGCAACTTTGTTGATTTGTGTGAGATGCAAAAGAAGAAAGATACGGACAATGATATTGTTAAATTGAAGTTATTTCCGTTTTCACTTAGAGATGGTGCTAAAGTTTGGTTTTCGTCTTTGCCTAAGAATAGTATTGACTCATGGAACAAGTGCAAAGATGCTTTTATCTCTAAGTATTTTCCTCCCACTAAGATCATCACTCTTAGGAATGATATTATGAATTTTAAAAAACTTGATCATGAGCATGGTGCCCAATCTTGGGAAAGAATGAAATTGATGATTCGCAATTGCCCTACTCATGATTTGAATTTATGGATGATCATACAATAATTTTATGCCGGATTGAATTTTGCTTCTAGAAACCTTTTAGATTCGGCCGCGGCAGGCACGTTTATGGAAATCACCTTAGGAGAAGCTACAAAACTCCTTGATAATATTATGGCTAATTATTCTCAATGGCACACCAAAAGATCTACTAGTAAAAAAGTGCATGATATAGAAGAAATTAATGTTTTGAGTGGAAAGATGGATGAACTTATGAAATTGTTTGCTACTAAGAGGCTCCTATTGATCCCAATGATATTCCTTTGTCTACTTTGATTTATAATAATAATGAATCTATGGATGTGAATTTTGTTGGTAGGAATAATTTTGGAAACAATGCTTATAGAGGAAACTTTAATCCTAGACCATTCCCTAGTAATTCCTCTAATAATTATAGAAATTCCTACAATAATTCTTATGGTAATTTTAATAAGATGCCCTCTGATTTTGAGAATAGAGTTAAAGAATTTATGATCTCTGAAAAGAATTTTAATGCCTTGCTTGAAGAAAAATTGCTCAAAGTTGATGATTTGGCTAGGAAAGTTGATAGACTCTTGCTTGATGTTGATTCTTTGAAACTTAGATCTACTCCTCCTAAGCATGATATCAATGAGTCTCTCCAAGCTATGAGAATTTCCATTGATGAGTGCAAGGAAAGAACTGGTAGATTGCGTGCTAAGAAAGATTGCTTTATAAAGGCGTGTTCTTCTAGTTTCCATGAAAATAATGATGAAGATCTTAAAGTTATTGATGTGTCCCCTATTAGATCTTTGTTTTGCAATATGAAATCTTAATAATGAAGGGACTGGATATGAGTCAACTTTAGTTAAAAGGCGTCCCAATGATTCGGAGTTTTTAGATCTTGATGCTAAATTTGGTAAAAGTGGGATTGGAGAGGTCAAGACTTTAAATAGCATTGAACCCACTATCTTGGATTTCAAGGAATTTAATTATGATAATTGTTCTTTAGAAGATTGTATTTCCTTGTTGCAATCCGTTGTGAATTCTCCTCATGCTTATAGTCAAAATAAAGCTTTTACCAAGCATATTGTTGATGCCTTGATGCAATCTTTTGATGAAAAACTTAATTTGGAAGTTTCTATACCTAGAAAACTTTAAGATGAGTGGGAACCTACTATAAAGATTAAAATTAAAGATCATGACTGTTATGCTTTATGTGATTTGGGAGCTAGTGTTTCCACGATTCCGAAAACTTTATGTGATATTCTAGGTTTCCATGATCTTGATGATTGCTCTTTAAATTTGCACCTTGTGGATTCCACCATTAAAAATCCAATGGGAAGGATCAATGATGTTCTCATTGTTGCGAATAGGAATTTGGTGCCCGTAGATTTTATCGTTCTTGATATAGATTGCAATCTTTCTTTCCCTATTATTCTTGGTAGACCGTTCCTTAGAACGATTGGTGCGATTATTGATATGAAGGAAGGGAATATTAGATTCCAATTTCCATTAAGGAAAGTCATGGAGCACTTTCCAAGAAATAAAGTTAAATTACCTTATGAATCTACCATGCGAGCTACTTATGAATTGAGTGCCAAAGATGGCACCACTTAGGTCTATCCTCGCTTTTATGCCTAGCTAGGGGCGTTAAACGATAGCGCTAGTTGGGAGGCAACCCAATTTTATTTGTGTTTTTGTTTTTGTTTCTGTTTAGTAATAAATTTTGCATCTACCTTCTGTTTAGATGTGTCTTATGTTTTAGTTAGTTTTTGTGCCAAGTAGAACCTATAGGATAACCTATGGTGATAGTTAATTTGATTCTGCTGAAAAACAGAAACTTTGCGCGCATGAAAATAATTTCAGTAATTCACAGAAACGTGCTTTTGCGTTGATTCTTGTTGCTGTAGATCAATAGATAAATTTCCCAGGACTTCCTATTTTGGTAGGAGTTTTAGAGTTCTAGAAGTATTCGAGAGTTACAGATTGCTACAGACTGTTCTGCTTTTGACATATTCTGTTTTTCGTGTGTTGTTTGCTTATTTTGATGCATCTATGGCTAGTATTAAGTGGTATGAACCATAGAGAACTTGGAATATAGTAGGTTTAACACCAATATAAATAAAGAATGAGTTCATTACAGTACCTTATGTGGTGGTTTTTCTTTCTTTCACTAACGGAACTTATGAGATTTCCTGTTGAGTTTTGTGTTGTGAAGTTTTCAAGTTTTGGGTAAAGATTTGATGGACTATGGAATAAGGAGTGGCAAGAGCCTAAGCTTGGGGATGACCATGGCACCCCAAGATATTCAAGAATAGCCAAAAGCCTAAGCTTGGGGATGACCCCGGAAGGCATCCCCTCTTTCGTCTTCGTTTATCGGTAACTTTACTTGGAGCTATATTTTTATTCACCACAGGATATGTGTTTTGCTTGGAGCATCTTGTATGATATTAGTATTTTATTTTTAGTTTTCCACAATCATCCTTTCTGTACACACCTTTTGGGAGAAGCCCACTTGATTAGAATTTATTAGAATACTCTATGTGCTTCACTTATATCTTTTGAGCTAGATAGTTTTTGCTCTAGTGCTTCACTTATATCTTTTAGAGCAAGGCGGCGGCTTAATTTTGAAGAAATTGTTGATCTCTCATGCTTCACTTATATTATTTTATGTGTGAATTCCTTTATGTGTGATTAAGTTATCTTTGCAAGTCTCTTCGAATTATCAGTTTGGTTTGGCCTACTAGATTTATCTTTCTTGCAATGGGAGAAGTGCTTAGCTTTGGGTTCAATCTTGCGGTGTCCTTTCCCAGTGACAGCAGGGGCAACAAGGCACATATTGTATTGTTTCCATCGAGGATAAAAAGATGGGGTTTATATCACATTGGATGAGTTTATCCATCTACATCATGTCATCTTTCTTAATGCGTTACTCTGTTCTTTATGAACTTAATACTCTAGATGCATGCTGGATAGCGGTCGATGTGTGGAGTAATAGTAGTAGATGCAGGCAGGAGTCGGTCTACTTGTCACGGACGTGATGCCTATACACATGATCATGCCTAGATAATCTCATAATTATTCTCTTTTCTATCAATTGCTCCACAGTAATTTGTTCACCCATCGTAATACTTATGCTATCTTGAGAGAAGCCACTAGTGAAACCTATGGCCCCCGGGTCTATCTTTTATCATATAAGCTTTCAATCTACTTTTATTTGCATCTTTACTTTTCCAATCATACTATTATAAAATACCAAAAAGATTATCTTATCATATTATCTCTATCAGATCTCATTTTCGCAAGTGTCCGTGAAGGGATTGACAACCCCTCTATTGCATTGGTTGCGAGTTCTTGTTTGTTTGTGTAGGTGCGTGGGACTTATAAGGAGCCTCCTACTAGATACCTTGGTTCTCAAAAACTGAGGGAAATACTTACACTACTATTGCTGCATCACCCTTTCCTCTTCAAGGAAAACCAACACAAGCTCAAGACGTAGCACTCCTGTAATCTAAAAAGTAAAGAGGCAGCAGTGTCTCCTCTTTCTCATAGTTCCTAATAGGTATCTCAAAATGTTCAGCAAGGCGTGCAGCATAGATACCTCCAAAGATGGGGCCCTTTGTATGGTTCAGGCTTAAACGTTTAGCAATAAAGGCACCCATACTAAAAGTGTTGTCACCAAACAAGGCATGGATCAGAATAATAATATCAGGAACACTGGTGTTTCCACTATTTCGATGACCAATTAAGCATCGACTAGCAAATATGGCAAAGTAGTGTAAAACAGGAAAATGTATGCTAGTGATTCTCGCATCGGGACCCTTCTTCGAATCCCCTATAGTAATATTGTTAACAAAACCATCCACATCTTTACGATGTGGTTCATCTAAGCTGCCCTCAAAGGTATTTCTACAAACCGCGCAAAAATTACGTAATGACATTTCCTTAGTCTCATCATATAAATGAAAAGATACTAAAGGAGGTGAATTCTTAGGATAGTAGTAAAAGTTTTGCACGAAAGTATTGGTGAGTAAGAGATACTGATCGATCCGGTTGTGGAGGAAGTCGGTGAGGCCCGCATTTTCAGCCAAAGAATAGAAGTCTTCATAAATCCTGGCTACTCTCAAGATATTATCACATGGCCACTCACAAGGCCTTACTTCCACTACGCGAGGAAGATTATACTTGGCCTTTTCTTTCTCCTTAGCTTGTTTATCCTTGGAGCTTTGACTAGAAGAACCCCTCAATAATCTCCTTATCATTTTCTGAAAATTTCTGAAATTTTTAGTAACTTCAAAATAAAAGTAAATCAAACTAAAAAGATTTGTAGCAACTACTCCCGTAAGTGCCTAGGACCTATATCATGCATTAGAATTACTTGGGACCTCATAAATTTGTCATGCAGGCTCAAGAACAGGGTCGCCTATATGCAACAAAAATTTGCAATGAATAAGGCACTAGAACAAAAACTAATTAGACCAATGGAGGAGTCACATACCAAGCAACAATCTCCCAAAGCAGTTTTGTGAATGGAGCTTTGAGCAAGGAGATCTAAAATCGCAGCAAAATGAGCTAGAACTCATGCTTGAGCTGGATGGGGATTTTTTAGGGAGGAAGATGGAGTGTGTGGGTGCAGGAATAAGTGGAGGGGGGACACCGTGGGCCCATGAGACAGGGGGTGCGCCCAGGGAGAGGGGGTGCGCCCTCCACCCTCATGGCCAGGTGCTTGCCCCCCTGTCGTGTTCTCAGTGCCTAAAATCCTCAAAAATTCCATAAAAAATCATACTAAATTTGCAGGGCATTTGGAGCACTTTTATTTTCAGGATATTTTTTATTGCACGGATAATTCAGAAAATAGACGGATAATACTATGTTTGCTTTTTTATTCTAAATAATAGAAAGTAAAAAGAGAGGGTACCGAAGGTTGTGCCTTCTAGTTTCATCCATCTCATGATCATCAAAATGAATCCACTAACAAGGTTGATCAAGTCTTGTTAACAAACTCATTACGAATAAAACGGAGCTGGAGAAATTTCGAATAAAACTAGGTTACCTCAATGAGGATATGAACATCCCCAACAATAAGAATATCATACTTTTTCTTGATAGTAGGTGTCGGTGTCAAAACCGGCGGATCTCGGGTAGGGGGTCCCGAACTGTGCGTCTAAGGCTAATGGTAACAGGAGGCAGGGGACACGATGTTTTACCCAGGTTCGGGCCCTCTCGATGGAGGTAATACCCTACTTCCTGCTTGATTGATCTTGATGATATGAGTATTACAAGAGTTGATCTACCACGAGATCGTAGAGGCTAAACCCTAGAAGCTAGCCTATGGTATGATGAGTAATGTCATAATGCTCTATCGAGTAGCCTAGCCTCGTTCTATATAATGTACCATAGGCCTAGGGTAACAAGAGTCCTAGCCGAATACGCCTGTGGGGGAGGAGTCCTTCTCTTGATCACCAAGTCTTGTGGAATGTTCCTTGTATGCGGCAACTGTCCGAACTAGCCCATTAGTATGCGGCCATGGGGTCCTCGGCCCAATCAAACTGATCGGGAGATGACTGGTGAGTACCCCCTAGTCCAGGACACCGTTAGTAGCCCCCTGAACCGGTCTTCAAGTTGGGGACGCTCCTCGATTCTTCGAAACTGTTCTTCATCTTCGGTCGTCGGTCTTGAAAACTGGTTCAACAAATCTTTTCATCTTCGATCTTGAGGATCGCCAAAGTAAATCCGAAGAGTTTACACGTCGGGTATCCGAGGAGCCCCTTTAAGTTTCCGGCCTTTATCAATGCCTTGTTATTGTTATGCCACACCTCGGGTTTGAAGTTATTCCCGGGCGGCAGTGCCCTCTTGCGTCCGAGCTCCAACGCCGGATTGCATTCGAGGTATCTTTTGCAGCCAAGCACCAACGCCGGACTGCTTCCCAGCTCCAACGCCAGAATGTATCCAAGGTCTAACGTCGGACTGTGTCCAAGCTCCAACGCCGGACTGTATCCGAGCTCCAATGCTGGACTATATCCGAGATGTCATAGATCATCTGGGTTCAAAAAGTTGAAGGAGTTTAGCCGAGCTTAATGCCGGGAATGCCCTCTATGGAGCAAGCCACTGGTGCCCGAGCTTTATGCCAGACTACTTCCAAGGTGGTGCACCACCCCTGACTGCGGGCTGATTTTTTGATTGGTGCAATTTATTCTCTGCCGAGATATTTAGCCAATAGCCCTCAAGGTGTGTGCGTCGGTCTAAAACCCGAGATGCACCTGAAGGAAAACATGAAAGCGCTGATCCTAGTTGCCCCTGAGACTCAGGTCGATGCGCGAAATCGGCCTGAGGATCAACTCCTAGCTCGGCAGCATACATAGGAATAGAAACGCGGTGTGTAAAGTCCTCGAGACTCAGGTTGGGTGTGGCCGACCAACCTGAGGATAATAATCTCCTCGAAAACTATATTGCACTTTAAATTTTCTGCATTGGACAGGCAATGCAGTAGCCCCCGAGATACTGGTCAGGTGGTGACACCAGATCAGGGGATCAATGTACCCCTTTGATATTTGTAAATAATAAGCACGAAGCCCAGTAGCCCCCGAGCCTTAATGTGGGCACGTGTGGCCGAATTAAGGATCGATATCCAAAGTAAAATCACAAATTATGTGTAATGATTCTATGTATCCAAGTACTTTACATCATCAATGCTCAGATCCGCATTATACAAAACTTTGTTGACCGGCCATCGGCTTCAACCTCCTCGGCCAGTAGCCGGGGAGTGTTTCTCCAACTTTATAAAGCCTTTATGAGGGAAAAGATTTACGGCAAACAAGGCAATCTGGCCATACGGTTTTATAAACAAAGGTACGCAGAGAGGCATGTTATTTATTGATTTAACATAAGAAACATCGTCCAAAGAAAATAGTCCCGCTATCGGTTCCTTTCTTTGGGTTGTCATGCTAAGCATGATCATGAAACCTCAGCTCCAATCAATGTGGGAGGAAAATACTGAGGATTTAGTTCGGTAAAAGCTTCCAAACTCTGTGGTCTAGATGAACCCAAATTTTCACTTCCGTTGCGACCGTTTATATTCTGAAAGTGGCCCATCATCGGCTTCTACCCCCTTGTAGATGCTACGCAGGGTATTTTCGGAATAAAAAAACAACCCTTAGCCGAAGTCTCGGTGCTCGATGGCAGGTGTGTTGGCAGAAACGAGGCAATCAGATATGTGGGCTTTATAACTTTCACTTAGTCATAGGAGCTTAAAGTTGGGAGGCCAGCAAGTAGCCCCCCGCTTAGTGTTCGGCGACAGCCAAGGTCAAGCCGTAAACACTTTGGCCAATGTTATGAACGGCCCGTCATTTAACATAGTCATCGGATCGCTGACCAGTTTATGCTTTATTGTGACAGTCAGTTTTCGGCTTTCTCCACAGAGGTGCTTAACCATGCGAGCTGGAAGCACAATCGCAGTGGTTCTCCTTTTGCACACCTAACCGAACAAAGCAGAATGTAGAGGCAAGCACAGGAGCCGGGCAACCCAACTATCGACCGAAGACACAATTTGAAACCGATGCATATATAGCAATATCCGAGAATTTTTGCCGAATCTCTAAAGGTGTCCGGTGTTGCACGTCGAGATTTGTGCGGAAAACACACAAATAGTTAAAAAGTGCTGCAGGATTGGAAAACCAAAAAACGTCAGGAAAAACTCGACGTCCGAACTAGATCAATTGTTCGGTGCCAATCACAAAATTGGTCTTAAAAAAATTGTGCTTCTGTCGTGCTTTAACATGACACATCCTATCTCAAGACTTCAAGCGGGTCAGCCTACGGCTTCTACCTCATATCCCGAAGGCGGAGTACTTTAGTGGCTTTGAGAGGGAAATCCGGCTATTGACCACACACTCGCGTCGAAAAAAGGAGTGATAGAAAAAAGACTTTGCAATGACTAGGAAGAAGAACACTTATTATAAAACAGCTCACATAAATTTAAGAGCCCCCCAAGTTACTTGGGTAAAAGAATTTTATGTATAATGATTGTATGTACCAAATTACTAATATCATATCTGTGTCCACCCGAACTTTATACGCGTCTTAACCAACCGTCTGCTTCTCCCTCTTCGGTCAAGGACCGAAAAGTGTTATGTACTCCCCCTGTCGAGAATATCGACGGTGTTTCCGATAACCAGGCAATCAGGCCATAAGGCTGTAACAGACAAAGCGTGCTCAGGGAACTTATGCTATATTACTGACAAAGTGTAAGAAGCATCTTTGAAGAAAATAGGACCCACACCAATACCTTTCTTCGGTTGCTCATTGTTGTTATGAGACTTGTGCAATAGATTTTTTGTACTCATGAGTTCCGTTGTGTGCCGACCATGATTGAAAACAATAAGAGCACTAGCTTTTGGCCTCACCCAGTCTAAGGTCAGAGCTCGGACGACCCGGTCATGACAATCGCAGAGGTGCTCCCTTTACTGCCTAGCCGAACAATCGGGAACGTACGGGTAAGCACAGGAGCCATGCAACCCAGCTTGCGGAACAACTTAAGTCAATATGGTGCATATTGTGGCATAATACATGAACAAGGAAAGAAGTCGTACAAGTATAATCATATGCAAGAGGAAATGCTTCATAAAGGAAACCCCAAGTAAACCGGGTATTTGAATTTGTGTGTCACAAACAAATTTTGGACAGGGAAGTTTTTCACAAGCAACTTTTTGCCAAAAAAGTATAATACTTGGTCGGACCGAACAAAATTTAAAACTTAAAGTTTTTTGAGCATGAAAGCAACTTAGCTGGTTGATATGTTTGGTATTGATGACGCGGTCCGAGCTTGATGCGGGACAAGGTTCCAGCCTCCAGGCTGGTCCCGAGGTGGCCGAGCAGAGAGTTCGGCACCCCGAAAAGATGAAGCCCCCAGCCGCGGTAATGGAGAAGGTCGGCGCGCCAAGGCGACAACACAATTCGGTCGAAGGAGGCGACAATGCGGCTCAGTCTGAGTCAATTGGCTGCATAGATAAAATAGCGCAAACCAAAGGTAATGACAAATAATGATAATACTGTATATTAAAAAAATTGTTCTACTTATTTAATACAAGTGAACGAAATAATGAAAGAGATGTGGCCTAAGCGTTGAGGTCAATGTCGATGCAGGGCGTCAGCGTGACGCAGTGAAGGCGTAACAAAGCCCGAATTCACAGGTCGGTCCGAGTTCCGGATACGGTGTTCGCCGAACTATGCATGGAAACTGACCGAACCACCACGCAATCGTCGCTAATGCGGCCACCATTAGATAGACCTGCGTACACATGATGGAACAAAGTGGAGTAATAATTCCTTGGGAAAAATGAACCCAAACGAGCAAAAATTGCTAGGATTAATAGCACCTGGTTTATTTGTTGTAGCGGTCCGAAGGAAGGTTACTCCCAAAATTGGGACTCGATCCGCACACCCATTGCCTGATGGGTGATGAAGCGATGGCATGGCGATCCTGGCAAAGGTTGGCTCGCCACGGAGAAGCCCGTGGTCCAGCTAATGTGATGAAGCTGGTCGGCTGGTGATGCCGAAGTCTCTAAAGTAAGTTGATGAAGAGATGGCGAATTCCTCGGTCTAGCCGAGGTGACGGAGCAGGTCAATAAGGAGATGTTGCAGCTGCCGTGTCAGCCGAGGTGTTGAAGTAGTTCGGCGTGATGGACATCGGCTTGAAGAAGCAACAGTGCGGCTATGCCGACGTAGGTCGTGACTTGTGACGCGGTCAATGCTGGCTTGATGAAGTGACCGCACGGCGATGCCGGTGTGCCCGCTCCGTGTAATCCGTGGGGCAGCGATGTTGGTGATGATTTATCCTTCTCGATGCCAAACTATTGTTTGGCTGGCCGAGATGATGATCCAAAGAAATTGAGCTCGACTCAACAAATCGACGACGTGTCTAACGCAGGTCGGCCGCCGTGGAGTGATGTTGTCGGGCTGTTTTGACACTGGCACGACGGAGAAGTTCGTATTATAAGAATACTTTTAATACTAGTGGGATGTGTTTGAGAACAAAACACAACACCCCATACAAAAACTTCCTTCAAAGAGGATGTCCGAGATCCCGTTCATAAAGAAGATGAACTCGGGTCAGATTCGTTCTCGCGCAGAAAACAGATCCGAAAAGTGATGCACTAATCGGAAGTTTCCCGGAGTTTGGACAGTCGGATCGAGCTGAATTTTTGGCAGGTGGTAGATATGGGAATTCCGCAGCAAATCAACGGTTGGATCTTCCAAAGGACATCCGAGCTAGATGCTGTACACCATGCTCTAAACTCGTCCGGATTCTCGTCCAAATTCAACAGGGCTCTGGTATATCGGAGATTGCCGGAGATTCCTCCATCGGAACTCGACGAAATTTTGCATGGTTGTTGTAGACTTAATTCCGCATAATTCCACTGAAGCAATCGTTTAGGCAATACTCGAGGAGGCGGTGGCGGCGGATACGAGTTTGCTATCCAGAAAAACAGCACGGTCGCCCGAGGGCAATGTTGATGTTGAGCCCCCGAGCTCCATGGATGACTCCTCCATGATCTTGATAGAGATCGGAGTTGATGTTGATGAATTCCCTCATCTGAACATGACGATCGGAGGTAGGGCATAGTCCTCGGTCAAGCCAAGGTGGCCAGTCGAGTTGGTGACGAAGAAACCGACATTGCAGTTGACCTACAATCGAGCCATTGATCCTTTCACCGATCACAGAGCGGAGCTCTCAATGAAAGCACCAATGTCCGTGTCAAAACCGGCGGATCTCGGCTAGGGGGTCCCGAACTGTGCGTCTAAGGCTAATGGTAATAGGAGGCAGGGGACATGATATTTTACCCAGGTTCGGGCCCTCTCGATGGAGGTAATACCCTACTTCCTGCTTGATTGATCTTGATGATATGATTATTACAAGAGTTGATCTACCACGAGATCGTAGAGGCTAAATCCTAGAAGCTAGCCTATGGTATGATGAGTAATGTCATAATGCTCTATCAACTAGCCTAGCCTCGGTTGATATAATGTACCATAGGCCTAGGGTAACAAGAGTCCTAGCCGAATACGCCGGTGGGGGAGGAGTCCTTGTCTTGATCAACAAGTCTTGTGGAATCTTCCTTGTATGCGGCAACTGTCCGAACTGGCCCATGAGTATACGGCCATGGGGTCCTCGGCCCAATCCAACTGATCGGGAGACGACGTGGTGAGTACCCCCTAGTCCAGGACACCGTCAGTAGGAAGAGGAAGTTCAAAACCTCCAATAATGATAGTTGGAACTTTTCCAATAGAATAGATGTTATGAACTTGAGGTTGTTTCCTTGGAAAGTGTATCGTATGCTCATTACCATTAACATGAAAAGTGAAATTGCCTTTATTCCAATCAATAACAGCCCCTACAGTATTCAAAAAGCTTCTACCAAGGATAATCGACATACTATCATCCTCGGGAATATCAAGAATAACAAAGTCCGTTAAGATAGTGACATTTGCCACCACAACAGGCACATCCTCACAAATACCGACAGATATAGCAGTCGATTTGTCAGCCATTTGCAAAGATATTTCAGTAGGTGTCAACCTATTCAATTCAAGTCTACGATATAAAGAGAGAGGCATAACACTAACACCGGCTCCAAGATCACATAAAGCAGTTTTAACATAGTTTCTTTTAATGGAGCATGGTATAGTTGGTACTCCTGGATCTCCAAGTTTCTTTAGTATTCCACCCTTAAAAGTATAATTAGCAAGTATGGTGGAAATTTCAGCTTCCGGTATCTTTCTTTTATTTGTAATGATATCCTACATGTATTTAGCATAAGGATTTACTTTGAGCATATCAATTAAGCGCATACGTAAGAAGATAGGCCTAATAATTTCAGCAAAGCGCTCAAAATCCTCGTCATCCTTTGTCTTGGATGGTTTAGGAGGAAAGGGCATGGGTTTCTGAACCCATGGTTCTCTTTCTTTATCGTGCTTCCTAGCAACAAAATCTCTTTTATCATAATGTTGATTCTTTGATTGTGGGTTATCAAGATCAATAGCAGGTTCAATCTCTACTTCATTATTATTGCTAGGTTGAGCATCAACATGAACATTATCATTAACATTGCCACTAGGTTCATGTTCATCACCTGATTGTGTTTCAACATCAGAGATAGAAATTTCTTTGGGATTCTCAGGTGCGTCTACAACAGGTTCACTAGAAGCATGTAAATTCCTATCGTTTTTCTTTTTCTTCTTTCTAGAAGGACTAGGTGCCTCTAAATTATTTCTCTGATAATCTTGCTCGATTCTCTTAGGGCGGCCTTCAGGATACAAAGGTTTCTGAGTCATTCTACCAGTTCTAGTAGCCACAGGAAAGTCATGTTTATTATTTAATTCATCGAGCAAATCACTTTGAGCTTTAAGTACTTGCTCAGCTTGAGTGGTAACCATAGAAGCATATTTGCTAATGAGTTTCAGTTCACCTTTAACTCTAGCCATATAATCACTCAAGCGTCCTATCATGAAAGCATTACTCTTTAATTCTCTACAAACATAAGCATTAAAACTTTCTTGTCTAGCCATAAAGTCATCAAATTCATCTAAACATGGGCTATAAAATTTAGTAGACGGGATTTCAACTTTATCATATCTATAGAGAGATTTACCTTTACTACCTTTGTCGGGTTATCAAGACAATGTGTTTCTTCAACAGGCGGTATATTAAGACCATGTATTTCTTCAATATATAGGAGGTAAGTTCTTAACATCTTCAGCTTTAATACATTTTTCTTACATTGATTTCTTTGCCTCTTGCATATCTTCAGGACTTAGAAATAGAACACCCCTCTTCTTCGGAGTTGGTTTAGGAATAGGCTCAGGAGTTGGCTTAATTGGCTCAGGAATTGCCTCAGGAAGAGTCCAATTATTTTCATTAGTCAACATATTATTCAATAGTAATTTAACTTGGTCGACTGTTCTTTCCCTGAAAACACAACCAGCACAACTATCCAAGTAGTCCTTGTAAGCATCGGTTAGTCCATTATAAAAGATATCAAGTACTTCATTTTTTTTAATAGGATGATCAGGCAAAGCATTAAGTAATCGGAGAAGCCTCCCCCAAGCTTGTGGGAGACTCTCTTCTTCGATTTGCACAAAATTGTATATTTCCCGCAAGGCAGCTTGTTTCTTATGAGCAGGGAAATATTTAGCAGAGAAGTAATAAATCATATCCTGGGGACTACGCACACAACCAGGATCAAGAGAATTAAACCAAGTTTTAGCATCACCCTTTAATGAGAACGGAAATATCTTAAGGATATAATAATAGCGAGACTTGTCATCATTAGTAAACAGGGTAGCTATATCATTTAACTTGGTAAGATGTGCCATAACAGTTTTAGATTCATAGCCATAAAAAGGATCAGATTCAACCAAAGTAATTATCTCAGGATCAACAGAGAATTCATAATCCTTATCAGTAACAAAGATAGGTGAAGTATCAAAAGCAGGGTCATATTTCATCCTAGCATTCAGAGTTTTCTGTTTAAGTTTAGCTAGTAATTTCTTAAGATCAAATCTATCATTGCAAGCAAAAAGATCTCTAGTAGTTTCTTCATCCATAACATAACCCTCAGGAACAATAGGCAATTCATAATTAGGAGGAGAACCTTCATCATCACTATCATCAATAATTTCATCATCAATAATTTCGTTCTCTCTAACCCTAGCAAGTTATTCATCAAGAAATTCACCTAATGGCAAAGTAGTATCAAGCATAGAAGTAGTCTCATCATAAGTATCATGCATAGCAGAAGTGGCATCATCAATAACATGCGACATATCGGAATTCATAGCAGTAGCAGGTTTAGGTGTCGCAAGCTTACTCAAAACAGAAGGAGAATCTAGTGCAGAGCTAGATGGTAGTTCCTTACCTTCCCTCGTAGTTGAGGGAAAAATCTTAGTTCTTTCGTCTTTCAAGTTCCTCATAGTGATCAGCATATATAAATCCCAAGTGACTCAGAGAATAGAGTTATGCTCCCCGGCAACGGCGCCAGAAAATAGTCTTGATAACCCACAAGTATAGGGGATCGCAATAGTTTTTGAGGGTAGAGTATTCAACCCAAATTTATTGATTCGACACAAGGGGAGCCAAAGAATATTCTCAAGTATTAGCAGTTGATTTGTCAATTCAACCACACCTGGATAACTTAGTATCTGCAGCAAGGTATTTAGTACCAAAGTAGTATGGAAGTAACGGTAACAGTGGCAAAAGTAAAGATAGCAGTTTTGTAGTAGTTGTAACAGTAGCAACGAAAAAGTAAATAAGCGAAGCACAATGTGTGAAAAGCTCGTAGGCATTGGATCAGTAATGGATAGTGTCAGATGCAATTCATCATGTAATAGCTATAACATAGGGTGACACAAAACTAGCTCCAATTCATCAATGTAATGTAGACATGTATTCCGAATATAGTCATACGTGCTTATGGAAAAGACCTTGCATGACATCTTTTGCCGTACCCTCCTGTGGCAGCGGGGTCCTATTGGAAACTAAGGGATATTAAGGCCTCCTTTTAATAGTACCGGACCAAAGCATTAGCACTTAGTGAATACATGAACTCCTCAAACTACGGTCATCACCGAGAAGTATCCCGATTATTGTCACTTCAGGGTTGTCGGATCATAACACATAAGAGGTGACTATAGACTTGCAAGATAGGATCAAGAATTCACATATATTCATGAAAGCATAATAGGTTCAGATCTGAAATCATGGCACTCGGGCCCTAATGACAAGCATTAAGCATAGCAAAGTCATAGCAACATCAATCTCAGAACATAGTGGATACTAGGGATCAAACCCTAACAAAACTAACTTGATTACATGGTAAATCTCATCCAACCCATCACCCTCCAGCAAGCCTACGATGGAATTACTCACACACGGTGGTGAGCGTCATGATATTGGTGATGGAGGATGGTTGATGATGACGACGGCAATGAATCCCCCTCTCCGGAGCCCCGAACGGACTCCAGATCAGCCCTCCCGAGAGAGATTAGGGCTTGGCGGTGGCTCCGTATCGTAAAACGCGATGAAACTTTTTCTCTCTGATTTTTTCCTCCGCGAAACGGAATATATAGAGTTGGAGTTGACGTCGGTGGAGCATCAGGGGGCCCACAAGACAGGTGGGCGCGCCCAGGGGGAGGGGGCGCGCCCCCACCCTCGTGGACAGGGTGTGGGCCCTCTGGCCTTGATTCTTTTGCCAGTATTTTTTATATTTTCCAAAAGTTATCTCCGTCGATTTTCAGGTCATTCTGAGAACTTTGGTTTTCTGCACAATAAACAACACCATGGCAGTTCTGCTGAAAACAGCGTTAGTCCGGGTTAGTTTCATTCAAATCATGCAAGTTAGAGTCCAAAACAAGGGCAAAAGTGTTTGGAAAAGTAGATACATTGGATACGTATCAACGTTATTTTCAGCAGAACTACCATGGTGTTGGTATTTGTGCAGAAATAAAAGTTCTCGGAATGGAACGAAACTTTGTGTGGATTTTTTATATAATAAAAGAAAATATCTGGAGCCAAGAACCACCGGAGGGAGGCACCTGGGTAGGCACAACCCACAAGGGCACGCCACCCCCTCCAGGCGCACCCATGTGGGTTGTCCCCACAGACCCTGAAACCGACACTATAAAATCCTATTTTTCTAGAAAAAAATCAGGGAAAAAGAATTATCGCGTTTCATGAGATGGAGCCGCCACCGTCTCCTGTTCTTCATCGGGATGCCAGATCTGGAGTCCTTTGGGGCTCCGGAGAGGGGGATCTTCAATATTCATTATCACCAACACTTCTCCATTGCCAATTCCATGATGCTTATCCACCAGGAGTGAGTAATTCCTTCGTAGGCTCGCTGGTCAGTGAGGAGTTGGATGAGATTCATCATGTAATCGAGTTGTTTTGTTAGGGCCTGGTCCCTAGTATCCATTATGTTCTGAGATTGATGTTGCTATGACTTTGCCATGCTTAATGCTTGTCACTTTGGGCCCGGGTGCCATGATTTCAGATCTGAACTATTTATGTTATCACCATTATATCCATGTTCTAGATCCGATCTTACAAGTTATAGTCACCTACTATGTGTTATGATCCGGCAACCCCGGAGTGACAATAGTCGGGACCACTCCCGGTGATGATCGTAGTTTGAGGAGTTCATGTATTCACCGTGTGCTAATGCTTTGTTCCGGTACTCTATTAAAAGGAGGCCTTAATATCCATTAGTTTCCAATAGGACCCCGCTACCACGGGAGGGGAGGACAAAAGATGTCATGCAAGTTCTTTCCATAAGCATGTATGACTATTAATGGAATACATGCCTACATTATATTTATGAACTGGAGCTAGTGCCGTATCACCCTAGGTTATGACTGTCTCATGAGGAATATCATCCAATGAATCACCGATCCAATGCCTATGAATTTACCTATTATTGTTCTTGCTAAGTTACTACTGCTTATACTGTTATCATTATTGCTACAAAACTATTTCTATCACTGTTACCGTCACTATTGCTGCTGCTATTATTATCAAAGCTATCATACTACTTTTCTACTGATCACTTTGCTGCAGATAATTAATCTCTGGGTGTGGTTGAATTGACAACTCAGCTGCTAATACTTGCAAATATTCTTTGGCTCCCCTTGTGTCGAATCAATAAATTTGGGCTGAATACTCTACCCTCGGAAAATATTGCGATCCCATATACTTGTGGGTTATCAAGACCTTTTTCTGGCGCCGTTGCCGGGGAGCATAGCTATATTTGTTGAGTCACTTGGGATTATTATCATATTATCACTATGAACAATCTGAAGGATGCTAAGACTAAAAAATTTCCCTCATAGACGAGGGGAGGTAAGGAACTGCCATCCACCTCCGCTTTAGATTCACCTTCTGTTATAAGTAAATTTGCAACACCACCACATGCTATTAATTCTGATATGTTGCAAGTTATTGATAATGCTACTTCTTCTATGAATGCTACTCATGATGATGCTAGTACCTTGCTAGATGATAATGTGCCACTAGGTGAATTTCTTGATGAACAAATTGCTAGAATAAGACAACATGATATTATTGAAGCTGATGATGAGCTTGAAACAAAAAATCTTGAAACACCTACTAGAACTAGCCCTCCTAGATATGAATTTCCCAAGGTACCGGAAGGTTATGCTATGAGTGAGGAGGCAACTAGAGATATTCTTGCTTGTAAGGATAAAGATGACCTAGAAAAATTATTAGCCAAGTATAAAGAAAAATCTCTGAATGCTAAGATGAAATGTGATCCTAAGTTTGCTACTTCACTTATGTTTATTGATGATAAGGATTATGAATTCTCTGTCGACCCATAGTTAATTACTTTGGTTGAATCTGATCCTTTCCATGGTTATGAAACTAAAACTGTTGTGGCACATCTTACTAAGTTGAATGATATAGCCACCCTTTTTGCTCATGATGAGAAGATTCGGTATTATTATATTCTCAAGTTATTTCCATTCTCATTAAAGGGTGAGGCTAAAGCTTGGTACAATACTCTTGCACCTAGTTGTGTGCGTAGTCCCCAGGATATGATTTATTACTTCTCTGAAAAATCTTTCCCTGCTCATAAGAAACAAGCTACCTTGTAGGAAATATTTAACTTTGTGAAAATTAAAGAAGAGAGTCTCCCACAAGCTTAGGGGAGGCTTCTCCAATTGCTTAATGCTTTGCCTAATCATCCTCTTAAGAAAAACTAAATACTTAATATCTTCTATAATGGACTAAGCGATGCTTCTAGGGATTTCCTAGATAGTTGTGTTGGTTGTGTTTTCAGGGAACGAACTATTGGTGATGACCCACAAGTATAGGTGATCTATCGTAGTCCTTTCGATAAGTAAGAGAGTCGAACCCAACGAGGTGCAGAAGGAAATGACAAGAGGTTTTTAGTAAGGTATTCTCTGCAAGCGCTAAAATTATCGGTAACAGATAGTTTTGTGATAAGGTAATTCATAACGGGTAACAAGTAACAAAAGTGAACAAGGTGCAGCAAGGTAGCCCAATCCTTTTTGTAGCAAAGACAATCCTGGACTAACTCTTACATAAAGCAAAGCGCTCCCGAGGACACATGGGAATTTTTGTCAAGATAGTTTTCATCATGCTCATATGATTCGCGTTCGTTACTTTGATAATTTGATATGTGGGTGGACCAGTGCTTGGGTACTGCCCTTCCTTGGACAAGCATCCCACTTATGATTAACCCCCCTTGCAAGCATCCGCAATTACAAAATAATAATTAAGGTAAACCTAAAATAGCATGAAACATATGGATCCAAATCAGCCCCTTATGAAGCAACGCATAAACTAGGGTTTAAGCTTCTATCACTCTAGCAACCCATCATCTACTTATTACTTTCCAATGCCTTCCCCTAGGTCCAAATCATGGTGAAGTGTCATGTAGTCGACGTTCACATAACACCACTAGAGGAGAGACAACACACATCTCATCAAAATATCAAACGAATACCAAATTCACACGAATACTTATAACAAGACTTCTCCCATGTCCTCAGGAACAAACGTAACTACTCACAAATCATATTCATGTTCATAATCAGAGGGGTATTAATATGCATAAAGGATCTGAACAAATGATCTTCCACCGAATAAACCAACTAGCATCAACTACAAGGAGTAATCAACACTACTAGCAACCCACATGTACCAATCTGAGGTTTTCAGACATGGATCGGATACAAGAGATGAACTAGGGTTTGAGAGGAGATGGTGCTGGTGAAGATGTTGATGGAGATTGACCCCCTCTCGATGAGAGGATCGATGGTGATGACGATGGCGATGATTTCCCCCTCCCGGAGGGATGTTTCCCCGGCAGAACAGCTCCGCCAGAGCCCTAGATTGGTTCCGCCAAGGTTCCACCTCGAGACGGCGGCGCTTCATCCTGAAAGCTTCCTATGATTTTTTTAGGGCAAAACTCACCATATAGCAGAAGATGGGCATCGGGGGCCTGCTGCCTGGTGACCCACGAGGCTGGGGGCGCGCCCAGGGGGGTAGGGCACACCCTCCACCCTCGTGGCTGGTGGGTGGCCCCCCTCTGGTGCTTTCTTCACCCAATATTTTTAATATATTCCAAAACTAACTTTCGTGGAGTTTCAGGACTTCTGGAGTTCTGCAGAATAGGTCTCTAATATTTGCTCCTTTTCCAGCCCAGAATTCCAGCTGCCGGCATTCTCCCTCTTCGTGTAAATCTTATAAAATAAGAGAGAAAAGGCAGAAGTATTGTAACATAATGTGTAGTAACAGCCCATAATGCAATAAATATTGATATAAAAGCATGATGCAAAATAGACGTATCAACTCCCCCAAGCTTAGACCTCGCTTGTCCTCAAGCAAAAGCCGATATCAAAAAATATGTCCAAATGTTTAGAGATAGAGGTGTCAATAAAACAAAATACAGACATGAGGGCATCATGATCATTCTTAGAATAGTAACATATATATTATCATATGATTTCTTATGTTAAAGTAACAATCTATCCACAATGTAAAGTAGGAGTCACAAACTTCATTGAAAACTAGCAAACTATAATCTCAGTCATTGAAGCAACTGCAATTTATCATAACATCGAAAAGAGTCAATATAAGAGCTTTTCAGTAAGTCCACATACTCAACTATCATTTAGTCTTTCAAAATTGCTAACACTCACACGATACTTATGGGTATGAAGTTTCAATCGGACACAGAGAAAGATAGGGTCTTATAGTTTCGCCTCCCAACCATTTACCTCAAGGGTAATGTCAACAATAATAATTTATGAAAACCTACATCCAATTGGATATATATATCAGGATCTTTCCAACACATGGTGCTTGCCAAAGGATAAAGTGTAAAAAGGAAAGCTAAGATCACCATGACTCTTGTATAAAGGTAGAAGGTAAAAATAAAAGATAGGCCCTTCGCAGAGGGAAGCAGAGGTTGTCATGCGCTTTTATGGTTGGATGCACAAAATCTTAATGCAAAAGAACGTCACTTTATATTGCCACTTGTGATAAGGACCTTTATTATGCAGTCTATTGCTTTGATTTCTTCCACATCACAAGCTCGTATAAAGCTTATTTTCTTCACACTAATAGATCATACATATTTAGAGAGCAATTTTTATTGCTTGCACCGATGAAAACTTACTTGAAAGATCTTACTCAATCCATAGGTAGGTATGGTGGACTCTCATGGCAAAATTGGGTTTAGGGATGTTTGGAAGCACAAGTAGTATCTCTACTTGGTGCAAAGGATTTGGCTAGCATGAAGGGGATAGGCAAGCTCAACATGTTGGATGATCCATGATAATATAATTTATTTTGGATGTAAGAAAATATAACTCATTATATTATCTTCCTTTTATCCAACATCAACTTTTTAGCATGCCATATTTTAATGAGTGCTCACAATCATAAAAGATGTCCAAGATAGTATATTTATATATGCAAACCTCCCTTTCTTTATTACTTCCTATTAATTGCAACGATGACCAAAACTATGTTTGTCAACTCTCAACAGTTTTTATTCATCATACTCTTTATATGTGAAGTCATTACTTTCCATAAGGTCAATATGATCTTTTTATTTCTTTTATTCTTTCTTTTATTTCTCTCAAGATCATAGCAAGATAGCAAAGCCCTCGACTCAAAACTAATCTTTATTATATATAGCTCACGGACTCGATTACATAGATAGGGATCAACACAAAACTCAAAGCTAGATCATACTAAAACTTTATTCTACTAGATCAAGATATAACCAAAAGGATCAAACTAAGAAAACGGTAAAGATAGAAGTGTGATGGTGATACGATACAAGGGTACCTCCCCCAAGCTTGGCAGTTGCCAAGGGGAGTGCCCATACCCATGTATTTATGTCTCTTTCTTCGGAGGTGGTGATGATGGAGTTGTTGATGATGTAAGCTTGTCATACATCTTCCAAGGCATAGGCTCACCATCATAGAAGGATGATCGAGTCTCTGGGATCCTCAAATGTGCAGCCAAACTCATCCTCTTGAAACTATATTCATACTCACAGTTTTGGTTTTGCAGGTCATAGATCTGGGCTTGGAGGTGCTCGATTTTCTCATGAAGCTTGACGATGGTCTCCCCAATGTTCTTGGCATCCAGCTTGTCGTTGTTGGTGAACTCTGCGATTATCATGTGGTTGGCGTTGAGTCCGTGTTCCACCATCCCTTGGCACTTGAAAACTTGTTGCTCCATTGCTTCGAGTCTTCTCTCCACGCTTCCGGTCCTCCTTGTTTCCTCAACATCACAGATGTGCAGCACTCCCTCACGCATTTCAATGGTTTGAGGGTGTTGCATCACCTCCGCGAGGTAAGGGTTGATGACCTTCTTGAAAAACTTGTCCTTGGGGGCACTTGAAGACGGCATGGTGATCTAGATCTGTCAGAAAAACAGCCTGAAACAAAAGTAGAGGATTTTGTCGTGGTACGATGATCAAAACCTTAGGGAGATTATATAATGAAGTTTTACCGACCAAAAGAAGTATCATGCAAGAAAACGGAGTCTGTAAGGCACACGACGTGTCCACGAGGCAGGGGGGCGCCCTCCACCCTTGTGGATGCCTCATGTCTCTCTCGGACTACTTTTAATTTTCCTAATTTTTTAAATATTCCAAGACATTCTGAAAAGTGTTCCTTATGTACTCCTTCGGGGTTACGGTGTCAATAACATTGGTTTCAACATTTATGGGATTACCTGAGATATAATGTTTGATTCTTTGACTGTTCACCACCTTCGGATTTGTGCCTTCGAAGTTGTTGATTTTTATGGCACCGGAACGATAGACCTCCTCAATAACGTAAGGACCTTACCATTTAGAGAGAGGTTTTCCTGCAAAAAATCTTAAATGAGAGTTGTATAACAAAACATAATCACCTACATTAAACTCACGCTTTTGTATCCTTTTGTCATGCCCTCTTTTAACTTTTTCTTTAAACATTTTGGCATTCTCATAGGCCTGGGTTCTCCATTCATCAAGTGAGCTAATGTCAAATAGCCTCTTCTCACCAGCAAGTTTGAAAGCATAATTGATCTCTTTAATCGCCCAATATGCCTTATGTTCTAGTTCGAGAGGTAAGTGACATGCTTTTCCATAAACCATTTTATACGGAGACATACCCATAGGATTTTTATATGAAGTTCTATAGGCCCATAATGCATCATCAAGTTTCTTGGACCAATTCTTTCTAGATCTATTAACACTCTTTTGTAAAATCAATTTAATCTCTCTATTACTCAATTCTACTTGACCACTAGACTGAGGGTGGTATGGAGATGCAATTCTATGATTAACATCATACTTAGCAAGCATTTTAAGAAAAGCACCATGAATAAAATGTGAACCACCATCTGTCATTAAATATATAGGGACTTCAAACCTCGGAAAAATAACTTCTTTAAGCATCTTAATAGAAGTGTTATGATCAACACTACTAGTTGGAATAGCTTCTATCCACTTAGTAATGTAATCAACAACAACTAAAATATGTGTATACCCATGAGAGGAATGAAAAGGTCCGATATAATCAAAGCCCAAAACATCAAATGGTTCAATAACAAGTGAATAGTTCATAGGCATTTCTTGACGTCTACTAATATTACCAATTCTTTGGCATTCATCACAAGACAAGACAAACTTACAGGCATCTTTGAAAAGAGTAGGCCAATAAAAACCGGATTGCAACACCTTATGTGCGGTTCTATCTCCAGCGTGGTGTCCTCCGTAAGCCTCGGAGTGACACTTGCATAGGATCTATTAATGTTCATGCTCAGGTACACAACGTCTAATAACCCCATCTACTTCTTCTTTATCGAGGTGTGGGTCATCCCAAAAGTAATGTCTTAAATCATATATTTTTTTTCTTTTACTGGTATGTGAAACTAGGTGGCATAAATTTAGTAACAATGTAATTAGCATAATCAGCATACCATGGAGCAGTGCGAGAAGCATTTATGACAGCTAATTGTTCATCAGGAAAGCTATCATCAATAGGTAGTGGGTCATCAAGAACATTTTCTAACCTAGACAAGTTATCTACTATGGGGTTCTCAGCTCCCTTTCTTTCAATAATATGCAAATCAAATTCTTGTAGCAAGAGAACCCATCTAATCTACGTTTAGCATCTTTCTTCTCCATAAGATATTTAATAGCAGCATGATTAGTGTGAATAGTTACTTTGGAATCAACAATATAAAGCTTGAACTTATCACAAGCGAACACAACTGCTAAAAATTCTTTTTCAGTAGTAGCATAATTTCTCTGGGCACTGTCTAGAGTTTTACTAGCATATTGGATAACATTTAATTTCTTATCAACTCTTTGTCCTAGAACAGCACCTACAGCATAATCACTAGCATCACACATAATTTCAAAGGGTAAATTCCAATCAAGTGGATGAACAATAGGTGCAGAAATCAAGCCTTTCTTAAGTATTTCAAATACTTCTACACAATCATCATCAAAGACAAAAGGAACATCTTTTTTGTAAGAATAGTCAGAGGCCTAGAAATTTATGAGAAGTCTTTAATGAACCTCCTATAAAAACCGGCATGACCAAGGAAACTTCTTATACCTTTGATGTCCTTAGGACACGACATCTTTTCAATAGCATCAACTTTAGATTTATCAACTTCAATACCTCTTTCAGAAATTTTATGCCCCAAGACAATACCTTCATTAACCATAAAGTGGCACTTCTCCCAATTCAAGACAAGATTAGTTTCTTCACATCTCTGCAAGACTCGATCAAGGTTGCTTAAGCAATCATCAGAAGAAGTTCCATACACAGAGAAATCATCCATGAAAACCTTAACAATCTTTTCACAAAAGTCAGAGAATATACCAGTCATACATCTTTGAAAGGTAGCAGGTGCATTGCATAAACAAAAAGGCATACTATAGGACCTTGAAGTAAGTCTAGAGGGGGGGTGATTAGACTACTTGACCAATTAAAAACTTAACCTTTTCCCAATTTTAGAGTTTGGCAGATTTTAGCTATCTTAGGACAAGTCAAGCAATCATCACACAATTCAAGCAAGCATGCAAAGAGTATATAGGCAGCGGAAATTAAAGCATGAAACTTGCAAGAAAGTAAAGGGAAGGGTTTGGAGGATTCAAACGCAATTGGAGACACGGATGTTTTTGGCGTGGTTCCGATAGGTGGTGCTATCGTACATCCACGTTGATGGAGACTTCAACCCACGAAGGGTAACGGCTGCGCGAGTCCACGGAGGGCTCCACCCACGAAGGGTCCACGAAGAAGCAACCTTGTCAATCCCACCATGGCCGTCGCCCAGGAAGGACTTGCCTCACTAGCGGTAGATCTTCATGAAGTAGGCGATCTCCTTGCCCTTACAAACTCCTTGGTTCAACTCCACAATCTTGTCGGAGGCTCCCAAGTGACACCTAGCCAATCTAGGAGACGCCATTCTCCAAGAAGTAACAAATGGTGTGTTGATGATGAACTCCTTGCTCTTGTGCTTCAAATGATAGTCTCCCCAACACTCAACTCTCTCTCATAGGTTTTGGATCTGGTGGAAAGAAGATTTGAGTGGAAAGCAACTTGGGGAAGGCTAGAGATCAAGATTCATATGGTAGGAATGGAATATCTTGGCCTCAACACATGAGTAGGTGGTTCTCTCTCAGAAATGGTAAGTTGGAAGTGTAGGTTCATTCTGATGGCTCTCTCCACGAATGAAGAGGAGGTGGAGGGGTATATATAGCCTCCACACAAAATCTAACCATTACACACAATTTACCAAACTCAGTGGGACCGAATCGTTAAACTCGGTCGGACCGATTTAGTAAACCTAGTGACCGTTAGTGATTTTCGGTGGGACTGACATGCATCTTGGTGAGGCCGATTCGGTTAGGGTTACGGCATAACGTAATCTCGGTGAGACCGATTACACAAACTCGGTGAGACCGATTTGGTAATAAGCTTTCCAGAGAGTTGGTCAGGTAAACTCGGTGGGACCGATTTGCTCTTTTCGGTGAGACCGAAATGTTACAAAAAGGAAACAGAGAGTTTACATTGCAATCTCGATGGGACCGATCACTCACTTCGGTTAGACCGAAACGTTATGAAGGGAAACAGAGAGATTGCAACCCCATCTCGGTGAGACCGAGATCCTTATCGGCATTGTTGAGGAAATCGTTAACTGGTAGCTGCTTGGTTGGCTGACAAGTAGGGGATTAATAGGCTAATAGGAAAGTTAATCGGCCATTTAATCAATTACTCGGGCGATTAATCAGTTAATCGGCTACTTGGTGACCCTACGAGTAGGGATTAATCGGCATGTTAACTGGTTAATCGGATGAATTCTTGAACAGGGCCTATCGGTAAGACCGATTTGCTTAGGGTTTGTGGCAGTGGCTATGACTTTTGGAATCGGTTGCGCCAAATAGAAAGAATCGGTGTGATCGATTTTGGCTTTAGGTTTAGGTCATTTGTGGATGTGGGAAAGTAGTTGAGGTTTTGGAGCATATCACTAAGCACATGAAGCAAGAGGCTCATTAAGCAACACCACATCCCTTCTTGATAGTATTAGCTTTTCCTATAGACTCAATGTGATCTTGGATCACTAAAATGTAAAATGAAGAGTCTTGAGCTTTTGAGCTTGAGCCAATCCTTTGTCCTTAGTATTTTGAGGGATCCACTTTCATCATCCATGCCATGCCATTCATTGAGCTTTCCTGAAATACTAGTCTTGGAATAGCATTAGCTCAATGAGCTATATGTTGTTATGAATTACCAAAACCACCTAGGGATAGTTGCACCTTCAATCTCCCCCTTTTTGGTAATTGATGACAACATATAGATCAAAGCTTCGACAAATGATAATAAAATTTAAATAACATTGTCGCTTTGAGAAGTATGTGATAAGCAAGAGCTCCCCCTAAATTTGTGCATAGTTTTAGATTTGCTTTGGACTACAAATGCACAATGAATTAGGCTCATGGGTTACTCTTCCATGTCACATACATCTTGGTGGAGCGCTCAAAATAATAAACAATTAATACATGCACTCATCACCAAGCATAGTGAGTGATCACATAAGATAGATAGGATAATATCAAGCATGCATAAGTGTAGCTTATGATCAAACACATGATCATCAATGTCTCACAAGCATAGAATCTCAACCAAAAGCAAACAAAGATTGAAAAACCACCAAATAAAGCAAGAGAGAACAAAAGCAACACTCTCTCTCTCTCGAAGCCTATGATCTATACATTTTTCTCCCCCTTTGGCAACAAGTCACCAAAAAGTTCATAGAAAATGCATAGTGCTAGATCGACTCTCAGGCTTGATCTTCTGGTGGTGGTGTAGAGATGGCTCCTTGGATGAAGGCTTCAGTTGAAGTGGATGGAGCTGGAGGAGTTGGTGCTGGAGCTGGTTGCACTGGAACTGTAGGGGCAATAGCTGGTGCTGAAGTTGTTGCTCTAGTGTTTGTCACTGGCACTACAACTGATCTCTGGGCTCTGGGCACTCTGGCAAACACATTGGTGGTAGTCTTGCCCTTCCTCTCCTGCATGTCATCCTGCAGCTGCTCCACAACTAACTGAATCTCAGTTACCTTGACATCTAGATCATAGAATTTTTGTTCCATGATTCTTTCCAGCCTCTCCTGGTTTTGAGTTAGGGTGGCCAACCCCTTCTCAATCCTCAGAGATGATGCTATCAAGTAACCAAGCTGCTCCTGTTCGGTTTTCAAGAAATATTCAGATGCCTCCTCTTGAGTTGGCATCTTGGCAGCCTTCTCCCTCTTTGCCTTCTCCTTCTTCTCCTGAGCTTGAACTGATTGTGGATCATCTTCATTCATGAAAACCTCATTGTCCTCAAAGTCTGGATAAAGTGGAAAGTGTTCCTTATCCAACTGATATTTTCCTGTGCCCATCTTTGAGTTTATCAATTCTTGAATCTGAGGTGCATATCCACAGCTCCTCTTCTGATCTGCTGCAGTCCTCTTGATTGTTTCAATGATCAGGCTCATGACTTTGAACTTCTGTGGCACATCAAACACATGCAACATGTTGATGGCATGCCCTCTGATCATGTTATGGTCACCAGACTTGGGCAACAAAGTGTGCCTTAGAATCCAATTTATGGTTGGCAACCCTGATAGCAGAAAGTGAACTGATCCAAACTTGTGAGTCTCTAATGCCTTGTCTGGAATTTCCTTGTACATGTGAGCCATTGAATTGTGACCCAACTTCTTCTTTGCATAAATGTCTAGGTCATCCTCATTCTCCTTGGGGGCATTGATCAGACTTGCCCATTCTTCAATAGTGGACATCCAAACTATTCTTCCATCTGGGTAAAAGTGTGATGTGGAGTAAAACTGCATGATAAGCTCATCATTCCAGTTTGTGAACTTTTGTCCAACATAATCTGCAACTCCACAAGCAACAAAGTTGTCTTGCACTCCAGGATAGTGATGTTCATTTTCCTTGATGAATTTCTAGTCAACCCACCTCATGTCACAGACTATGGGCTTCTTGTCCAACAGAATTGTTTCATAGAAGTCATGTTGTTCATTTGTGTGGAACCTGTAGTCAACAGTAGTTCTTCTTCTTGAAGCATATGGATCTTCCATTGTCCACAGTCTCAGCCCTGAATCCTTCCTGATTCTCATGTCCTCAGCCACAGGATGGGTATCATTGTGGTCTGGTATCTTGGGCTTGAGCTTTCTTAGAACCTGTCCTTCTTCTTCTGAATCTTCATCAACATTGGGCACTGGGGCCTTGTTCTTCTCAGCAGCTGGAATACTCCTAGTATTCCTCTTTGGAACTTGCTTGGCCTTGGAGGCAACTTTGGGTGATTCCTTGGGCTTGGATGTTGCAGCCCCTGATCTGATTGCATCTCCCATAAGCTTAGCTGCCTTTGGAGCTGGTGCAGCAAGCTCTTCCTCTTCCATCATGGAAGGTTGACCAACAATTTTGGCCATGGTCTTCTTGACCCTTTCCTTCCTCTTCTTGATTTCATCAGCTGGCTCTTTGGGATCAAGATTTTCAGGCAGTTGAGTTGATGCTCTGGCCTTGGACATTGGTTGTCTTCCTGCAGGCATTTTGGTCTTCATGCCTGACTTTGTATTCTTTGCGGAGCCATATTCCTTCTTGAGCACCACTTTCTTGGAAGTAGCCTCATCTTCCTCAGCTTTGTAATCTTCATCCTCTGAATCTGAAGTTCTTTTCCTCCTTTGCCTAGTTGCAGCCTTAGGAAAATTGCTAGGTGTCGGTGTCAAAACTAGCAGATCTCGGGTAGGGGGTCCTGAACTGTGCGTCTAGGCGGATGGTAACAGGAGACAAGGGACACGATGTTTTACCAAGGTTCGGGTCCTCTTGATGGAGGTAAAACCCTACGTCCTGCTTGATTGATATTAATGATGTGGGTATTACAAGAGTAGATCTACCACGAGATCAAGGAGGCTAAACCCTAGAAGCTAGCCTATGGTATGATTGTTGTTCCTCCTACGGACCAAAGCCATCCGGTTTATATAGACACCGGAGAGGGCTAGGGTTACATAGAGTCGGTTACAATGGTAGGAGATCTACATATTCGTATCGCCAAGCTTGCCTTCCACGCTAAGGAAAGTCCCATCCGGACACGGGACGAAGTCTTCAATCTTGTATCTTCATAGTCTTGGAGTCCGGCCGATGATGATAGTTCGGCTATCCGGACACCCTCTAGTCCAGGACTCCCTCAGTAGCCCCCGAACTAGGCTTCAATGACGACGAGTCCGGCGCGTATGTTGTCTTCGGCGTTTGCAAGGAGGGTTCTCCTCCATGTTCCATGTGTTAGCCGAATAGTGTCCAGTTTCTTCATAAATGTTGCGCTCCTTGGCTTCCACGTCCAATAATGGCCCTCTTCCACATGTTGTATGAATGCGAAAAGCCAGGGTATTTTTACATTTTACCCCCCTAGCTGCACGAATAAGCCGCCTATAAGAGAGGTGTGGATCCAGATCCGAATCACACCATCCTCCTTCCGCAAGTATTCATTGAAGCGCATCCGACAATAATCCATTCCAACATGGATAGCCGACGCGGATCCTCTTCTCGCGCTCCCAGTCCTCAGCCAAGAGATTGGGGGAGATGCTCAGTCCCGCATAGCGAGTTAGTGACGCTCCAAGCAGAGGGATACCTTCCCCCATCCTTTATGGTTCCGGTTCGAGCCGGACTGGCCACCTACAAGGGTGGGAAGAAGGCGGAGAGCATCCCCAATCCCTCCAAAGGAGAGCGGGTATGCTTCGTCCCCTACTTAATAAGGGGACTCGGATTTCCCATACATCCGTTTCTCCGGGGACTCCAACTTCACCACCTCACACTTGCCTCCATTTTGCACATCGCGGGCTTTGTAGCTGTTTGCGAGCTGTTCTTGGGCATCGAGCCCCATTTTGCGCTGTGGAAGAGACTGTTTTGCCTCGTACCCCGTTCTCACGAGGGGTCGATATATCAAGTGGGCGGAGCCGAAATATGGCGCATCGCCGGGACCGGATATCTATCTGGAACCCCGAAGAAGGCGTCCAAAGACTGGCCTTCGGAGTGGTTCCATATGGAAGATGCCCCGCTGCCGGATCCAGTTCGGATCGGCCTCCCGGAGTTTAGCAACGCTCCTCTGAAGAAACACCTGAGTTGGTGCCCGCGAAGCCCTCAACGGGAAGATGATAGGAGCGTCCACTATCTGATGGGCCGGATACGGTTACTGGCCCATTCCGGATTAACCATGATTGGAGTCATGGCCACATGCATTATGCGAGGGGTGCAGCCGCTCCAATATAGGGGCCACCCCATGTGGGATTTCAACGGGGAGAATGACGCCACCCGTCATGGCCGCAAGGGGCCGGGATCGGCTGCCGATCTGGTGAAGATCCTGTCCGGCTTGTACAAGGGGGAGAAGGAGGACTTCCTCCGCACGAGTCCATTGAATGGATTCTCCATGAATAACCCTCAGAGCTGGGTAAGCGGACGTTTATATATCTGATCCGTGCTTTCAAAGATAAGTGTCTTACTTTATAATTTTGACGCATGAACTGTGCCGGGATGTGGAGGGCATAGAAAGCCCGACTCCACAACCCGAGGATCCGGGAAGATCCCTTGATCCGGCCTCCGGAGAGGATCCGAACATAATGGTGGAACTGATTGACGGGGTGTTCCACCAGCTCAGCATAGACAATGCTCTAGTCGCCACTACGGCTGACTACCCCGGTTTATCCCCGGCTTCCCAGGTGAGTACGACCGAAGTCCTGACACCGTTACCTTTTTAATGCTTATTTCTAACCACCGTGTACCAACGGTGCTTCGCAGGAGGTGCCTTTATGGCGGGAAGCCGAGCCCGCAGCGACCGACCAACCAAGGTCAGTGCGGCCCAGCAGGCGGAAGAGGAGTGCGGCGCGAATCAAAACGTCACCGCAAAGGTATGGCGCACCATTGTCCTTTAAGGGAAAGACTCCTGGGAGGTATATTAATGCTCGTGATTCTTCCAGGAGAAAGAGCGCTCGCCGGACTGAGTCCGGAGAGGTTGCCAACCAAGCCTCCGCCAGCCAAGCTCCAACGCTTGGTCCGGAGAGGGAGGCAAGCGCAAGGCGCGAGCCGGATGCTCCTCCAACGGAGGATGCCGACAGGTTGTCCGCCACCAGGTCTGAGGTGGAGAGTGCCATGAATCACAGGCGTCATCGGATAGTTCTTCGTGACGCGTGTTTCTCCCCAGAGGCGTTGAATGCCTTTAATGCGGGAGACACGCACCTCCGTGCTGCTCAAGATGGTTTAACCAGAGCCACGGAGCAGTATGTAAAAGACATATAGGTGAGGAATTTTAATAGTTATATATGCCAGTAGCCCCTAAGACTTAAAATAGTTAAACTAACTGATTTAAGGATCATTTGTTATGCAGGATCTTACAGAGAAGAATACCCACCTGTCCCAGGAGCTTCAAGAATGCAAGGCCCAACTTGAGGCCGCACTAGCCATTGCCGGGGGAGCCACAGGGACCCCCTCTGGTGATTCATATTTCGAAAAGAGAAATAGTTTATGAAGTGCGGCGTGTGTATGGTCTGACAATAATATTGCAGAGGGTGCCGGACTAGATCCGGACAAGCAACATTTGCTGCGCCAGCTGAAGGCCGGCGAGAAGGTGCTTATGAGGGTGCAGCAGGACAGGAACAAACTCCAAGATGCCAACACCCAGCTGGGCGAAGAACTAAAAGATGTTCAGGTCCAGCTGTCTAACTCCTTAAAGGAGAATTGGCGGCTTCGTCGCGGCATTTATAGTAAGTGCTTGACCAAACTCTTTTGAAAAGAAGAGTTCGGCGAGGAAGTCGATTGACAGAAATGTGTCTGTAGGTGTGCTCACGGGTCGTCCAGCGGAGGAGATGCCTGGTTCCACGGGAGACCCTCTTCCCGAGCTGCTACAACTGCACGAACGTGTTCGGCAGGCGATGAGCGGCGTCGTTCAGGCCTTATGGCCTTCCGTCTCCCTACCCGAGGGTCTTGGAGGGCTTGCTGAGAAGCTTCAGGGAGTACGGCGGCGTCTTCGTCTGTGGAAGATATCAGCCTGCCATCAAGGCGCCAGGGAGGCCTGGGCCATGGTGAAGACGCGGTACCCGAAGGCTGATCCAAACCATATGGCCGAGGTCGGACCTGCGGGGCCCGATGGGAAGGAGATCCCTGTGAGCCTGATGTACGGCCAAGTAGAGTTGGCCGCGAAATATTCCCAACAAGATTGTAAATTAGACAGCCTGTTAGATGGGATTGAAGAGGAGTACAATCACTCAGTTTGACGATGTAATTTAAAATGACATGTAAAATGCCTTCTAGCCGGATTGTAGATCGTTTGTCTTTGCGGACCTTTTCACTTGAACCTCGGGACCCAACAGTCCGGAGTGTGTCCGAATACCCTTACGGTTATAAAAAAACCGGGGCATGCATGGAGACAAGGCGTAGGGGTCATAAGTGCTTTATCAGACAAGTGCCCAACTAGCTATGTTATATTACATGGTTAGTAAGAAACATCTTCCAGGGAGAATAGTTCCGTTAGGGGTTCCTTTCCCTGGGAGGCATGCCCTAAAGTGCATGACCGGACTGCGAAAAGAGCAGAAAAAGCATCTGGGGGCAGATAAATAAATAAGTAATA
Organism: Triticum aestivum; assembly: GCF_018294505.1. NCBI lineage: Eukaryota > Viridiplantae > Streptophyta > Magnoliopsida > Poales > Poaceae > Triticum > Triticum aestivum. The sequence goes on along the minus strand of NC_057798.1, from coordinate 97,376,826 downwards.
AATCATCTTTCAGGTCACTGACCGAATATTCCCTTAAGAACGCTAGCCTTCGGCTTCACCCAGTCTAAGGTACACATCCGGCTAACCCGACAGTAACAATCGCAGAGGTGCTCCCTTTACCTCCTAGACAAACAAACGGGAACGTAGGGGTAAGCACATGAGCCAGGCAACCCGGCTTGGCCAAAACTTAAGTCATATCGATGCATATAATGGTGAGTAAAAGGTACATGCGGAAGTATGACACATGTGTTGGGCATGAAGCCCATATAAATAAGCTTCTGTTAAAGAAGCCCCCAGGTATAACGAGTGTGAGTAGCACATCGAGTGAGTGCAAACAAAGCGCAGATCAGCCCTCAAGAGGCTTATACTGAAAGAGGGAGGAAAAAGGAGGGAAAACAAAGACAGCGAAAAAATATGAAAGGTGGACGGAGGAAGGAGACGAACTCTGTGTCCGGCGCTAGGCGTAGAATCTTCGGAGACGGGCTGCGTTCCATGGCTTTGGCTCGAGTCGGTTGTTAGATGCGTTGCGTAGACGGTATGCACCGCCGGTAAGGACTTGGTCGATGATGAAGGGACCTTCCCATTTGGGCTTAAGTTTGTCCTTTTTCTTGTCCGGCAGGCGTAGAACTAGCTTGCCAACATTGTAAGTTTTGGCCCGTACTTCTCTGCTTTCATATCTTTGAGCCTGCTGCTGATAGAATGTGGAACGGGATTTTGCCATGTCGCGCTCCTCCTCTAAGGCGTCCAAACTGTCCTGCCGATCCAACTCGGCTTCTCTTTCTTCGTACATGCGCACGTGAGGTGAGTCATGAATTATATTGCAGGGCAAAACTGCCTCAGCGTCGTATACCATAAAAAATGGTGTGAATCCGGTAGTGCGGTTTGGCGTGGTCCGCAGCCCCCAGAGTACGGAGTCGAGCTCCTCTACCCACTGCGTGTTAGATTCTGTGAGAGACCGCACTAATCTGGGTTTAATGCTGCTCATGATTAGACCATTTGCTCGTTCCACCTGACCGTTAGTTTGAAGGTGGTAGACTGAAGCGTAGTCGAGCTTGATGCCCATGTTTTTGCACCAGAGTTTAACCTCGTCGGCCGTGAAATTCGTGCCATTATCAGTGATGATGTTGTGGGGGACGCCAAAACGGTGTACTACCCCGGATATGAAGTCTATCACAGGTCCGGATTCTGGCGTTTTAACCGGCTTAGCCTCTATCCATTTGGTGAATTTCTCCACCATGACCAATAAGTATTTGTGCTTGTGGGTTCTCCCTTTAAGGGGTCCAACCATGTCAAGCCCCCAGACCGCGAACGGCCAAGTGATGGGTATAGTTTTGAGGGCGGTGGGTGGCATGTGGCTTTGATTAGCAAAGAGCTGGCAACCAACACATCGTTGGACTAAGTCTTGAGCATCTGCCCGGGCTGTCGGCCAATAAAATCCTGTATGGAAGGCCTTGCCTACGAGGGCCCGGGCTGCAGCGTGGTGCCCGCCGAGTCCAGCGTGAATTTCAGCCAGGAGATTTCGCCCTTCCTCTTCGGAGATACACCTTTGAAGGACTCCGGTTGTGCTTTTCTTATAAAGTTCTCCCTCATGGGCCTTGTAGGCTTTAGATCACCGAACTATGCATCGGGCCTCATTTTGGTCTTCGGGAAGTTCCTGCCTGATTAAGTAGGCTAGGAATGGTTCCGTCCACGGGGCAATTACTGCCATTATTTCGTGGGCTGAAGGTGTTATTTCATTGGCTGAGCCACCGATTGTGTCAAAATGTTCCGTGTTGGGTGGTGCAGTTGGTTCCGGGTTGTTATTTCTGGACTCCTCTTCCCATAATACGGATGGCTTAAAGAGCCGTTCCAGGAAGATGTTTGGACGGACAGCGTCGCGTTTTGCGCTGATGCGTGCCAACACGTCTGCTGCCTGGTTATTATCCCGGGCTACATGGTGGAATTCGAGTCCTTCGAACCGGGCTGACATTTTTAGGACGGCGTTACGGTAGGCTGCCATTTTCGGATCCTTGGCGTCAAAGTCTCCATTTACTTGGGATATTGCGAGGTTTGAATCCCCGCGCACCTCTAGGCGTTGAATACCCATGGAGATTGCCATCCGGAGGCCATGTAGAAGGGCCTCGTATTTGGCTGCATTGTTGGAGTCCGTGTACATTATTTGAAGTACGTATTGGACTGTGTCTCCGGTTGGGGACGTCAAGACGACGCCAGCCCCCAAGCCAGCCAACATTTTGGAGCCGTCAAAATGCATGATCCAATTAGACTATGCGCCGTACTCTTTAGGGAGTTCGGATTCGGTCCATTCGGCGATGAAGTCAGCCAAAACTTGCGACTTTATAGCTCGCCGTGGTTTGTAGGTTATGTCAAATGGTAAGAGCTCAATGGCCCATTTTGCAATCCTGCCCGTCGCGTCGCGATTATTTATAATATCGTTGAGAGGTACTTCGGAGGCCACCATTATGGAACACTCTTGAAAGTAGTGTTGCAGCTTCCGGGATGCCATGAACACCGCATATGATATCTTTTGATAATGTGGGTACCGGGACTTACATGGAATTAAGACAGTGGATACGTAGTACACTGGTTTTTGAAGAGGGAATTTTTTCCCTTCTGTTTCTCGTTCGACGACGAGTATGGCGCTGACAACTTGATGTGTTGCCGCGATATATAATAACATAGTTTCGCCCAAGTTGGGCGCGGCCAGGACCAGATTTGTTGCCAATATGGCCTTAATTTCTTCGAGTCCGGCCGTGGCAGCATCCGTCCATTCAAAGTGTTTGGTGCGCCGGAGGAGGCGATAGAGGGGCAGCGCCTTTTCTCCCAAACGGGAGATGAAGCGGCTTAGATCCGCCCATCCCGTCAATTTTTGTATTTGTTTGAGGTCTTTTGGGATATCCAATTGTGACAGAGCCCGGATCTTGGCTGGGTTTGCTTCAATTCCTCTACCGGATACAATGAAGCCCAAGAGCTTTCCGGCTGGAACACCGAAAACACATTTTTCCGGGTTGAGCTTAATGTCGTATGCTCAGAGGTTGTCGAATGTAAGCCTCAAATTGTCTATTAGAGTTTCGACGTGTTTGGTCTTAACGACCACATCGTCTACATACGCCTCCACTGTTTTGCCTATCTGGGTGGCCAGACATGTCTGAATCATGCGCTGATATGTTGTGCCGGCGTTTTTGAGTCCGAAGGGCATTGTGTTGAAGCAGAATGGTCCGTACGGAGTAATGGATGCCGTTGCGGCCTGGTCCTTTTCCGCCATCATGATTTGATGGTATCCGTAGTATGCGTCAAGGAAGCACAATGAATCGTGCCCTGCGGTGGCGTCGATGATTTGGTCGATGTGAGGGAGAGGAAAAGGGTCCTTTGGACAGGCCTTGTTAAGGTCTTTGAAATCGGCACAAAGGCGCCAGGATTTGTCCTTTTTTGGTACCATTACCAGGTTGGCTAGCCAGTCCGGATGTTTTATATCTCTGATGAATCCGGCTTCTAAGAGTTTGGCTAGCTCCTCTCCCATTGACTGTCTTTTGGGTTCGGAAAATCGCCGAAGAGCCTGTTTGACTGGCTTGAATCCTTTTAGGATATTTAGGCTGTGTTCTGCCAGCCTGCGTGGGATTCCTGGCATGTCTGAAGGGTGCCTGGCAAAAATGTCCCAATTTTCCCGAAGGAATTCTCGTAGTGCGGCTTCTACATCAGGATTTAATTGTGCCCCAATGGAGGCCGTCTTTGTAGGGTCTGATGAGGTTATGTACCTAGGGTAGGGTCATGGACCTATCCTAGGATACCATACCCAAGGACACCCTTAGAAGAAGCTACCTTCCAGTCGACCAAGAGGGATTTCACTTGACGAACTCAAGGACACTCGACGATGAAGATAGCCACTCGACCATGAAGCTAACCACTCGACTGCCAGGAGACCTAAAGTCACTCAGCACGCAACGGTCTGTCATTAAGTAGATTTAATAGTCTTCATGGCAGTTTATGAGGGCGTTACTAGTAACCCCCTATCTTAATGTACTTTAAACCCTGCATAACTGAGGGCCGGAGGGGTCTGGCGAACTCTATATAAGCCACCCCTGTAACTCATATACACAAAAACCAGTCGACCGCCTCTGGGCTCCGAGACGTAGGGCTATTACTTCCTCCGAGAAGGGCCTGAACTCGTTAAACACTCGTGTGTACAACTACTCCATAGCTAGGATCTTGCCTCTCCATACCTACCCCCCATTCTACTGTCAGACTTAGAAACACGACAGTTGGCACCCACCGTGGGGCCGGTGTCTTAGCGACTTTTTGGAGAAGTTGCAATTTGTCTGATTGTCTTCGTCATGGTTTCTGGCGGAGCTCTGGTCGAGGGCCGCGAGATCCGTCTTGGTGCGCTCGCTTTCATCGCCGACGACTCCGCTTGGCTCCAGGAGGCACCACTCGACATCGATGCGATCCCCGTCTGCGGGGCGACGCACTTTCGGGAATGTGTCCGCAGCGTCCTGCTGCGGCAGCCGTCGACCCCATACCGGTCGACTCCTGTGCCGTCCTCCCTCCCTGTCTCTCGCCAGCGCAAGCGCTCCGGTCGGTCGAGACTTCAGCGGTGGGTGAGACACGCAGTGGCTCGCCAATCGGCCACCACCCAAGTCGCGGCAATTGAGCCTGACAAATCTCTCTACGGCCTATTCGATCTGTTGACTGGCTCCGTGGAGACTGCATCCGAGTGCGACAACAGTGATCCAGCGGCGGAGGTCCTGATGGTCAACGGGCCTCGTAGCCCTCCCGGTTTCCTCTGCACTGACGGGATGGACGATGGAGGCGACCCTGCTCAGGCCCACGAAGAGTATCAACCCGAGCCACTCACTTCTCAGCAAAGAGAAGATCTTCGCCGCCGAAACATGGATGCCCTGCATACTCCCATCGCAGGAGAAACTCCTGAGGCTCGTGCCTTGGAAGAGGCGCGTTTGGCCAACTTAGCTGAACGCACTCGACTGGAGAACCTCCAGCGAGCACTCGACGAGCGTGCACATCAACAAGTACCTGACTCCAGACGACGTCAGCTCTTTCCTCAACTTACTCGGGTATATCGAACCCCGATTCAGAATTTGGCAGCTGCAGCCCGTATAGCGGAGTCAATTCAGCCCTCCCAGTCGGAGGCTGGAAGAGGCTTGATGCAGATCAGGGATTTGCTCCGGGCGGCAGGAGATCAGAATTCAGTTGTGTCACAGTCGCGCAACAGGATTCACAGCCGATCCGTCGCTGCGAATACTGTTCAGTCGGCTCACAGCCCAAGGTCACCTCCGAGGCGCGTGGGACGTGAGGGTTGGCGGGACCACTATGATGACCGATTTGACCGTGATGATAGGCGTCGAGTGCCCACTCCTCCCCCGAGAAGTGGGTCTAACGCCCATCGGCAGCAAGATGACAGGCACCAGCTCAGCGTTGGGCGGAGAGCTCCGATCGATCCCAGAGAACCAGGCTTTGACGCGAGATCCATCATCGTGCAAGGTTTGGTCGACTGGAACAGAGCTCATATAGGTGGCCATGACAGAGATGTGCCCACTAGCAGCCGAGTCCATGTTTCAGGTCCAGAATGCTTTAGCAGAGCCATCAGAGCCACAGTGATACCCCCCCCCCCAATTTTAGGTTGGCGACTGGGGTAAGTAAGTTCACCGGAGAGTCCAAGCCTGAAACTTGGCTTGAAGACTACCGAGTGGCGGTACAGATTGGTGGCGGTAATGATGAGGTGGCCATGAAGCATTTGCCACTCATGCTAGAGGGTTCGGCCAGGGCGTGGTTGAATCAGTTAGCTCCTAGAAGCATTTACACCTGGGAAGATCTTTCTCGAGTGTTCGTCAGGACGTTCGAGGGAACTTGCAAGCGACCGGCCGGATTGATAGAGGTGCAAGTTTGCGTACAAAAGTAGAGTGAAACACTGAGAGATTACATCCAGAGATGGATCACTTTGCATCATACCGTGGAGAATGTGTCGGACCATCAAGCGGTCTGCGCCTTCACGGATGGTGTCAAGAATAGAGAGCTGACTCTGAAGTTTGGTTGAACCGGGGATATGACCCTGGGTCGAATGATGGAAATTGCCACCAAATACGCCAACAGTGAAGAAGAGGACAGGCTCCGAAGTGGCAAGTATAAGCTGAGCCAGTCGGAAAAAGGAAACTCCAGTCGGAAACAGAACCGGAAGGCCGAGCCAGCTGCTCCTGGAGAGGCTCTGGCCGTGACTCTGGGCAAATTCAAAGGGAAGCCCAAAGGATCTTGGAACCCCAAGAAGGTAAAGGATAAAGAAGGAAATGACGTGATGGATCTACCGTGTCACATCCACACAAAGAAAGACGAGGAGGGTAACTTCATCTACCCGAAACATACCACTCGCCAGTGCCGGCTCTTAATCCAGCAGTTTCAAGGGAAACAGCCCAAGGACAAAGAGAAGGAGTCGGACAAGGCTGAGGACAAGGAGGACAATGATGGAGAGTACCCTCATGTCAATTCCACCCTGATGATTTTTGCTGACGTAGAGAGCAAAGTCGATTGAAAGTGATCAACCGAGAGGTCAATATGGTCGCCCCGGCGACACCAAGCTATCTGAAATGGTCGCAAACACCCATTGCGTTCGACCAATCCGATCATCCCACTCACATTGCCACCCCTGGGAGGCAAGCGCTGGTGGTCGACCCCGTCGTCGAAGGCACTCGACTGACGAACGTCTTGATGGATGGCGGCAGTGTGTTGAATATACTGTATGCAGAGACGCTCAAGGGAATGGGCATTCCGATGTCCAGGCTCAGCTCCAGCAACATGAGTTTTCACGGAGTCATTCCTGGGAAGAAGGCTGAGTCACTCGGTCAAATAGCTCTGGATGTAGTGTTCGGCGACTCGAAGCATTTCCGCAAGGAGAAGCTGACGTTTGAAGTCGTGGATTTCCAGAGCGCTTACCACGCTATTTTGGGAAGACCAGCCTATGCCCGCTTCATGGCTCGACCATGTTATGTGTACCTGAAATTAAAGATGCCTGGCCCCAAGGGCGTGATCACTATCACTGGCAGCCGGAAGAAGGCAGAAGAGTGTTTCCAGAAAGGCTCGAAGATCGCGGATGCCCAAATAACAGTGGTAGAGCTGGAGGAATATAAGAAAAATGCAGATCCGAGTGATTTGCTACGGGCCAAGAAGCCCGCCACAGAGTCAGTGTTCCAATCGTCAAGGGAGACGAAGCCAGTTCATATCCACTCGACTGACCCCAACGCAGCTCCGACCCATATTTCCACAACACTTGACTCTAAAAAGGAAGCGCTCATCCAGTTCCTCCGTGAGAACTGGGACATCTTCGCATGGAAGCCAGCTGACATGCCGGGTGTTCCCAGGGGACTGGCTGAGCATCGCCTCAGAGTCGACTCAAAAGCGAAACCTGTTAAGGAACATCTTCGACGGTCCGCCGTTTAGAAGAAAACGGCCATTGGCGAGGAGGTGGCTCGACTCCTTGCAGCAGAGTTTATCCGAGAGATATACCACTCCAAGTGGCTCGCCAATGTCGTCATGGTTCCCAAGAAGGACAACTCACTTTGCATGTGCATTGATTTCAAACATATCAATCAGGCCTGCCCAAAAGATCATTTTCCTCTCCCTCGCATCGACCAAATTGTCGATTCGACTGCGGGGTGCGAGAGATTGTCTTTTTTAGACGCCTATTCCGGGTATCATCAGATCCGTCTGTATGGACCTGACGAAATCAAAACAGCTTTCATCACTCCATTCGGGTACTTCTGCTATATCACCATGCCATTCGGTCTCAAGAATGCCGGAGCCACGTTCATGAGAATGATTCAAAAGTGTTTACTCACTCAAATCAGTCGGAATGTGGAAGCATACATGGATGATATCGTGGTCAAGTCACGAAAGGGTTCCGACCTGTTGACTGACCTAGCTGAAACATTTGCCAATCTCAGGAGATATGATATCAAGCTCAATCCATCAAAGTGCACATTCGGAGTGCCTGGCGGAAAGTTACTCACAGAAAAAGTTAGCACCATACTCCGAATGAAACGCCCTGTGCGTGTGCACGATGTCCAGAAGCTTACTGGATGCTTGGTCGCGTTAAGTCGATTCATCTCTCGCCTCGGTGAAAAGGCGTTGCCTCTTTACCGACTGATGAAGAAGGCAGACAAGTTCGAGTGGACTCCAGAAGCTGATGCAGCGTTTGCCGAGCTAAAAGCTCTGCTCTCCACCTAGCCGGTGCTTGCTGCTCCAATCAGCAAAGAGCCTCTGTTGCTTTACATTGCAGCCACATGACAGGTCGTCAGTACAGTACTTACGGTCGAGCGGGAGGAAGAAGGTAAAACCTTCAAAGTTCAACGCCCAGTGTACTATCTCTCTGAAGTTTTGACCCCATCGAAGCAAAGATATCCTCATTATTAGAAGCTCGTATATGGGATCTACATGACCATGAAGAAGGTTGCCCATTATTTCTCTGATCATGACATTACAGTCGTCAGCGATGCACCATTGTCAGAGATTCTGCACAACAGAGATGCAACTGGTCGAGTGGCTAAATGGGCATTTGAACTCCTTCCCCTTGATATCAAATTTGAGGCAAAGAAAGCCATTAAGTCCCAGGCTATAGCAGATTTCCTTGCCGAGTGGATTGAACAGCAGCAGCCAACTCAATTTCACTCGGAGCATTGGACCATGTCCTTTGATGGCTCTAAGATGTTAAATGGTTCTGGTGCTGGGGTAGTTTTGGTTTCTCCCCGAGGAGATAAGCTCAGATATGTGCTCCAGATCCACTTTGATTCCTCCAACAATGAAGCAGAATATGAAGCACTTTTGTATGGGTTGCGCATGGCCATTTCACTCGGGGTCCGTCGCCTTATGGTTTATGGCGACTCAGATTTGGTGGTCAATCAGGTGATGAAGGAGTGGGACGTTAGAAGCCCAGCCATGACTGGATACTGCAATGCAGTGAGGAAGCTCGAAAAGAAATTCGAAGGGTTAGAGCTCCATCACGTTCCCCGACTGAAAAATCAAGCAGCCGATGACTTGGCGAAGATAGGTTCCAAGAGGGAAGCCATTCCGAGTGGTGTGTTTTGGAGCATGTTCACACACCATCGGTTCAAGAAGATCCTTTCACTGAAGAAATCCCGCAGCCCAAAAGCGCCACAAATCCGACTGAAGTCGAGGTCCCAGCTGTGGTCGACTTGATCTTGGAAGTTTTGGTCATCACTCCCGATTGGACAGTGCCCTATATCGCCTATATTTTGAGAAAAGAACTCCCCGAGAATGAAGAAGAGGCTCGGGAGATCGTCCGCCGATCCAAAGCCTTCACCGTCATGAGGGGTCAGTTATACAGAGAAAGTGCGACTGGAGTCAGCCAGAAATGCATAACACCGGAGGAAGGTCGAATGATTCTCAACGACGTCCACTCTGGGACCTGTGGCCATCATGCATCTTCTCGGACCATCGTGGCTAAAGCATACCGAGCTGGTTTTTATTGGCCCAGAGCGAATGAAATGGCAAAGGAGATAGTCGACAAGTGTGAGGGATGTCAATTTTACTCCAATATGTCACACAAGCCCGCCTCGGCTTTAAAGACCATACCACTTGTTTGGCCCTTTGCAGTATGGGGTTGGATATGGTCGGCCCTTTGAGAACAGGCAGAAGCGGTTTCACCCATGTGCTGGTAGCAGTCGACAAGTTCACCAAGTGGATTGAGGCCAAACCCATCAAGAACCTCGATGCCGGTACTGTTGTCAGCTTTATCAGAAAATTGATATTCAGATATGGATTCCCGCACAGCATCATCACTGACAACGGGTCAAACTTCGATTCCGGAGAATTCAGAGCTTTCTGCACGTCTCAAGACACACGAGTCGACTATGCTTCAGTCGCCCATCCACAGTCGAATGGGCAGGCAGAACGAGCCAACGGTTTGATTCTCAAAGGGTTGAAACCCCGTTTGATGCGTGATCTTAAGCATGCGGCTGGTGCATGGGTCGACGAACTTCCCTCAGTGCTTTGGGGGTTAAGGACCACGCCCAACCGGTCGACTGGAAGAACTCCATTCTTCTTGGTCTACGGAGCTGAAGCAGTCTTGCCGAGTGATCTTCTCCACAATGCTCCCCGGGTCGAGCTCTACACCGAAGCTGAAGCAGAACAAGCGCGGCAGGATGCAGTCGACCTTTTAGAGGAAGAAAGAGAGATGGCTCTGATCAGATCGACCGTTTATCAACAAGACTTGCGTCGCTTCCACGCCAAAAACGTGAAGAGTCGAGCCTTCCAGGAAGGAGATTTAGTTCTCCGAGTGGATCAGCAGAAACCACACAAGCTTGCTCCTTCTTGCGAAGGTCCCTTCATCGTCACCAAGGTTCTCCACAATGGAGCATACCGTCTTTACAATGTCGAGCATCAGATTGACGAGCCCCGAGCTTGGAACGCGGAGCTTCTCCGCCCCTTTTACACTTAAGTATTCACTTGGATGAGTTTTAATAAAAGTACTTCTGTAGTTTATTTATCAAAGACAAGAGCTTTATAATTTTCCCAGTAATTGTTATTACTTTTGTCCACATAAAACAATCCCCCAGTGGGTGGCTTGGCTGCGAATCCGATTTGCCTAAGTCTATAAAAAAAATCCTAACCGAGTGGTGAGCCAGTCTCCCACACGAAGGCTTAGCTACGAAATCCGTTTCGCCTAAGATAAACAAAATCCTACCTAGTGGTAAGCCAGCCTTCCACTCGGAGGCTTAGCTGCAGTCCAAGTACTCGCCTAAGTTAAACAAAATCCAACCGAGTGGTAAGCCAGCCTTCCACTCGGAGGCTTAGCTGCAGTCCAAGTACTCGCCTAAGTTAAACAAAATCCTACCGAGTGGTAAGCCAGCCTTCCACTCGGAGGCTTAGCTGCAGCCCAGTGCTCGCCTAAGTTAAACAAAATCCTACCGAGTAGTAAGCCAGCTTTCCACTCGGAGGCTTAGCTGTAGCATTGCGCTCGCCTAAGTACAAATACAACGTGCACTCTGCAAGGAGGACGAGGTGCAGGTCGACTGCTACCCTCTCCTTCCGAGCTACGCCACAAATACAACATACGCTCTGCAAGGAGGACGAGGTGCAGGTCGACTACTACCCTCTCCTTCCGAGCTACGCCACAAATACAACATGCGCTCTGCAAGGAGGACGAGGTGCAGGTCGACTGTTACCCTCTCCTTCCGAGCTACGCCACAAATACAACGTACGCTCTGCAAGGAGGACGAGGTGCAGGTCGACTGCTACCCTCTCCTTCCGAGCTACGCCACAAATACAACATGCGCTCTGCAAGGAGGACGAGGTGCAGGTCGACTGCTACTCTCTCCTTCTGGGCTACACCACCAATACAAAATCGTACCGAGTGGAGAGCAGACATCCCACTCGGGGGCTTAGCTACAGCCCAGTGCTCGCCTAAGTTTTTGAAAATCCTACCGAGTCGAGAGCAAACCTCCCACTCAGGGGCTTAGCTGCAGCCCAGTGCTCGCCTAAGTATCTGAAATCCTACCGAGTGGAGAGGAGACCTCCCACTCGGGGGCTTAGCTGCAGCCCAGTGCTCGCCTAAGTTTTTGAAAATCCTACCGAGTGGAGAGCAAACCTCCCACTCGGGGGCTTAGCTGCAGCCCAGTGCTCGCCTAAGTATCTGAAATCCTACCGAGTGGAGAGCAGACCTCCCACTCGGGGGCTTAGGTGCAGCCAAGGTTGTCAGAATCGCGATTCTGTTATACGATTCTACGACTTTACGATCCAAACTAACCCCTATGATTCTACGATTTTACTTCATAGAATCTACGTTTCTACGATCCTGATAGTGAAGATTCTATGATTTGCGATCCTACCATCGGAGCTCCGATTCGATTCAAAATCACGATTCTGACAACCTTGGCTGCAGCCCAGTGCTCACCTGAGTTTTTGAAAATCCTACCGAGTGGAGAGCAAACCTCCCACTCGGGGGCTTAGCTGCAGCCCAGTGCTCGCCTAAGTATCTAAAATCCTACCGAGTGGAGAGCAGACCTCCCACTCGGGGGCTTAGCTGCAGCGCAGTGCTCGCTTAAGTATCTGAAATCCTACCGAGTGGAGAGCAGACCTCCCCACTCGGAGGCTTAGCTGCAGCCCACCGCTTGCCTGAGTGTATCAGGGAACAAGTCGATTGCAATGAGCGCCTCGCTTTTGCCTGCAAAAGACACCTCAAACCAAATGCAAACATATTCAACATCGAATCCAAGTTCGGATAACACCTAACAGAACCGAAAGTGCTCAGGCGCTAAGCCTGTTAAGGTTTGTCGGTTACAGTACTCACTCGGCATACCGACGCAAATTTAAAGTATCAAGCTCAGAAGTTTTTTACCCCTCCTGTGGAGGGCTGGCAGGTGCAACAAACTCATCCAGGTCGATTCCATCTGCAATCCGAGTGGCAGCAGCGATGAAGGTCTCCATGAAAGATCGGAAATCATGCTTCTTGGTGTTAGCCACCCTAAGGGCCACCAGCTTGTCCTCTCATGCATCCTTGCAGTGAACGCGGACCAGAGACAGAGCAACATCCACGCTGCACCTGGCTGAAGACTTCTTCCACTCCTGCACTCGACTTGGGACCTTGTTTAGTCGAGTCATCAGAGACTCGAGGTTGTTCTGGAGTGTCTCTCTTGGCCAGAGTGTTGTGTCGATGCGAGAAGTTGCGACCTTCAGCCTTGCAAGATAGTCGACGACAGCAGCAACGCGAGATTCAAGCCGGAGCACATTCATGGCGACTTCATCTTTCACGGGAGAGTTGATGGGATCCAGGTTTATTTCCAGTCGACCAGTCTCCTCTTCAAAGTTCTGGCAAAATTCTGCAAGCACAACCATCGATTCAAGACAACAGTCGGAGATCACAATTGAAACGTCTGTTTGTTACAAAAGATTACCTTCAAGCATGAGGAATAGCTTCTTGGCGAGTCCACCCAGATAAGCCTCCAGATTGTTCTTCTTTCCCTCCAACTCGCTAGCCTTGTCATTCAGGGCAACCTTGTCACTTTTCAGTCGACTGACCTCCTTATTGGCAGCATCAAGAGCAGCCTTCAGATTGGTGTTTTCTTCTTCAAGTTTGGTAACTCAAGCCAGCTTTTCATCTGCGAGCTTGGTCTTCTCTAAAGCCGCTTTCTGCAACTCAGCCAAGTCAAGGTCTTTCTTCTTCAGGGCATCCCTCACTTTGTCTGCAAAATTACAGTGAGATCAGACTCTGAAACAAACGAGAGGCAAAAGCAGTCGTCGGAGGCCTCACCAAACATACCTTTAGCCTCGTCCTTCGCCTTCGTTAGGTTCTCTTGGGTCAGTTTCAAATCAAGCTCGAGCTAGATATGTTTGTTCTCCATCTCAGTGTAACGAGCCGCAAGGTCGCAGGATTTCTACGAAGAACCAATCGACAGATGTCAAAGACAATTCACTTCCGAGTGACTAAGGCAAAATCATAGCATTTCTAAGACTATGGCCGAATACAAACATTCGACCACAGTCTCGGGGACTACACCCAGTGGGTGCACTCAGCGTGCCCCCACTAGTTTCATCAGTTAGAGTCAACCAGTTGACCAACAAAAAAAATGGGAGGTGTTCTTCAGACTATAGTCGACTGCCAGCAGTCGACCACAGTCTCGGGGACTACACCCAGTGGGTGCACTCAGCGTGCCCCCACCGGTCTATGAATCTATTCGACCTAGTCAAGTAAGGAAAAAACTTAAGACATAAAGACTCTGGTCGACTGCCAGCAGCCCACCATAGCCTCGGGGACTACACCCAGTGGGTGCACTCAGCGTGCCCCCACCGGTCTATGAATCTATTTGACCTAGTCGAGTAAGGAAAAAACTTAAGACATAAAGACTATGGTCGACTGCCAGCAGTCCACCATAGCCTTGGGGACTAAACCCAGTGGGTGCACTCAGCGTGCCCCCACTAACCCGGAATTTCAATCGACACACCCAGTGGGTGTAGGAAAAACTCTAGGAATTTCAGAAAGAAGAGTTTTCAGATATCATATCCTAACAGAATAGGCAGTGACCGACTGACCTAAACATTACTCTGAAGAGCTGAACTGGCATCATAGGCTGCCTGACTGGCTTCTCGTATTGCCTTCACTTGCGCCATCATGACCCCCGCTTGGTGTATTGCTTCTTTAGCAGCATTAGCTTGGTCTTCTGGAACATGGTAGGTTGAGAATACCGAGGGTTGAGCAGCACTCGATGATGAAGGACGAGCACTCGTCAACGGCACCGCAAAGGTTACGGTAGGCCGAGTGACATTGTCTCCCTCCACGACCAATGTCTCGGGTGCTGGCACGTCCTGAGTCGCCTTGCCAGCAGACGCTTTCTTGCTCCTCCTCTGCCTTGGTGGTTCCTCATCGTCGTCGTCGGGAAGGTCGATAACGACGTTAGATGAAGCTGCAGAAAAAGAATCAAAATTAGAGACAAGAAGGCAATCGACTGAAGACGGAACTACAAGAGTCATACCAGGTTTCGAAGTAACAGCATCCTCCATCTCCTGGTCTTCAGCTCTGGCCGAGGTATCAAAAGTAGCAGCACTGCAGTTCCAGAAGTCAGTCGATTAGCTCATGAGTCGACCAAGAATAAGTTCATGTGGAATAGACAAACTCAAGCTACACCATTACCCTGAGATAGTGGGGATCACCATATTCATCTTCGGCAAGACCTTCACCAACTTCGACGGTGCCACTCGAGATTGCTTCGGAGCTTTCTCAGTCGGCACCGGAGAAGTAGTCCGAGGGCGCTTGGACGACTGCGTGACGGTTGCGACACCCTTACCACGCTCGACCGCGGGATCATGGACAAGCTTCGAGCGTCTTTCCGAGTGAGGAGGTACAACTTCCTCCTCCTCCTCCTCTTCCTCCTCACCAGAGTCATCACCCTCATCATCGTCGTCAGCATCCGAATCCCACTCCTCTGTGCTTTCGCCCCCACTTCCTTCCTCCTCCTCAGTCAGCGTTTGCGCTCCATTGGGCATCGAGTATAAATCAGTGGTGGCCTGTCAGACAACAAAACAAGGATCAATCGACCAATTCACAGCGAAGTAGAATGAATAAAGCAAGATTACAATTGGAGATAAGTGGTCATACCGTGTCCGATGTGTAGGTACAGTCGAGTGGCGGGATCCTCCTAGCCCCTCGAGGGTTGTCCTTATTCCCTGTGATTGCGGCCACCCACCTCTCCAGTGTGGCGTCGTTGACCGCTTCTGGATGGACCCGAGTGGTGTCTTGGTACCACAGTACAGCCACATTGGGTGGCCTCGGTACTGAAGCGGTTGGATGCGCCGTCTAAGGAAGACCTCCAGAAGATCCATACCCGTCACTCCGTCCCTAAAGAGTTGGACTACGTGCTCCATCAACATTTTTACCTGAGCTTTCTCCTCAGGAAGCACCTTCAGAGAAGAGGGTTTGTCCACTCGGTCCATGGAGAACGGAGGGAGACCAGTCGACTGCCCTGGCGTCGACTCGTCTTGGTAGTAGAACCAAGTCGACTGCCACCCTCTCACCGACTCAGGAAGGGTCATGGCCGGGAAAGTACTCTTATTCCTCATCTGAATCCCAAGACCACCGCACATCTGGATAACCTTAGTCCTCTCATCGTCCGGACTCGCCTTTTTCACCGTCTGTGAGCGACAGGTGAATATGTGCTTAAAGAGACCCTAGTGTGGTCGACAACCCAGGAAGTTCTCGCACATGGACACGAAAGCAGCAAGATAGGCGATGGAATTGGGGGTGAAATGGTGGAGTTGCGCCCCAAAGAAATTCAGAAACCCTCAGAAGAAAACACTCGGCGGCACAGAAAAGCCTTGCTGGCCAGTGGGGGATCAGACCCTCGTTGGCCAGGTCATTGAGATCTGTCTCGGTGATGGTCGAGCGGATCCAATCCCCTTGGACCCAACCTTTTGGTAGGCGGGACCTTGACGAAGATCCGCCCCGACTGGACGGTCTCCCCTTCGCTTTCCCCGTCGCCGTCGCCTTCTTCGCGCGCTCTAAGGCCGCCGTCTTCTCCTTCACCATTGTCGCCGGCGAAGCACGCGAGGAGTGGATTGGCGGAGGCGAGAGCAGGCGCAGCGGGCAGAGGCAAAGAGGACGGAGAGAAGAATGGGAAGGCACTGTTCAAAAACCCTCGTCCGGCGCTTTACATAAGGATGCTTCCGAGTGGCTGACGAGTAGGCCCGGGCGGTCCTATCACATCCCGAAACAGTCGCACACACACGATACGTGGCAAAAAAGGCGGCGTGGAAATCGAGGCGTCCATGCCTTATCCCATCCGAGTACCGCGGTCCGCCCCATTTCGCGTGCTTCCCAAAATTCGGATCCCACAAAATCCGCTAACGGCAGATCAATCTTCAGACGATATCTTTCCTACGATCCGTCGCTCGGAAGTTCACTAAAGTTCAAAAGTTCACTCGACAGAAGAAAGGAATGGATCAAGGCGACTAAAAGAAAAGTTGATGCCAACGCCAAAAAGAAAAATCGCTGATCCAGGATACGACATAATCAAAGCACGGGAAATAGGTCAGAGAAAATCATCAACTCCTTCCTCACTCAAACCTCGATCCATTCGGGGGCTAATGATGAGGTTATGTACCTAGGGTAGGGTCATGGACCTATCCTAGGATACCATACCCAAGGACACCCTTAGAAGAAGCTACCTTCCAGTCGACCAAGAGGGACTTCACTCAACGAACTCAAGGACACTCGAAGATGAAGATAGCCACTCGACCATGAAGCTAACCACTCGACTGCCAGGAGACCTAAAGTCACTCAGCATGCAACGGTCTGTCATTAAGTAGCTTTAATAGTCTTCATGGCAGTTTATGAGGGCGTTACCAGTAACCCCCTATCTTAATGTACTTTAAACCCTGCATAACTGAGGGCCGGAGGGGTCTGGCGGACTCTATATAAGCCACCCCCCTCCTCAGTGTAAAGGGTTTGCACCCCTGTAACTCATATACACAGAAACCAGTCGACCGCCTCTGGGCTCCGAGACGTAGGGCTATTACTTCCTCCGAGAAGGGCCTGAACTCGTTAAACACTCGTGTGTACAACTACTCCATAGCTAGGATCTTGCCTCTCCATACCTACCCCCCATTCTACTGTCAGACTTAGAACCACGACAGGGTCCGTTGGATGGACCTGGAATTTGACTATTTCGTCTGCTGGTTTAAAAGAGGTGCACTTAGACCTCTTATCGAGTATCACATCATCCCTATCCACCGTGGAGCGCGGCGCAGTGAGTTCCTCTGCCGCTAGGGCTTCGGATAATGCCTCTAGGGCCAGTGCGGCTGTCTTATTTTCAGCGCGGAGTGCTATATCTGGATCACTGACAAGAGTGATTATTCCATTGGGCCCGGGCATTTTGAGCTTCATGTACCCGTAATGGGGTATACCTTGGAAGATTGTGAATGCCTCTCGCCCTAACAAGGCATGATATCCGCTGCCGAATGGGGCCACTTGGAACGTGACCTCTTCGGACCTGTAATTGTCCGGCGAGCCGAACACTACGTCTAGTGTGATTTTTCCTGTGCAGCGTACTTCTCGACTAGGGATTATTCCTCTGAAGGTTGTGCTGCTTCGCTCAATGCGGCTCCAGTCAATTTCCATTTTTTGGAGGGTTTCCTCGTAGATGAGATTTAATCCGCTGCCGCCATCCATGAGTACCTTGGTAAGACGAAAGTCGTCCACTATCAGACTGAGGACCAATGCGGCTGGTGCTCGAGCTGTTCGGAATTTAGGTTCGTCGCTGGCATTGAAGGTGATAGCCGTGTCGCTCCATGGATTTATTGTTGCTACTTGGTAGACTTCGGCGAGGCTGCGCATTGTTCGTTTCCGCATGTTATTTGATGCGAAAGTCTCGAAGACTGTTAATACCGTACTGGTACTGTTGGGCTGGTTGCCTGGGGCTAGAAAGCCTTCGCCACTTTTGGCCACCTGCCGTAGTATCCAACATGCTCGAAGGCTATGTGTTGGAGTGGCGCCCTCCGTACTGTGGATTTTACAAGGTCCGTTGAGCCATCCCTCCAGTACGGTTCCGTGCCCTTTAGGGGGTTTTGCTTTTTGGTTTTTAACCCAGGTGCTTGAGTATGACGCACCCTTTTATTTTGAACTAGGGTTGTATTCAGGGCCGGATTGTCCCAAAACCTGGTTTCGGTTTTCCAGGCACTCTCCATCGCACAGTATTTTTGTACTATGGTCACCAGATCGGCGAAGTGTGTAACTTCGCGACGACTTATGGCGTTCATGATTCCCTTGTCTGTGCAATCGTTGCAGAAAATTGAGATTGCGCTTTCCTCACGGCAGTCTTTTATCCTGTCCATGACCAGGAGGAATCTGGCCCAGTAGTGATGTACTGTTTCATCAGGCTCTTGTCGTATTTGAGATAGATCGCTTATGTTTGGGTGGGCGGGCGGAATTAAATTCGGAACCCCGCCCGATCTGAGGCTCAAAGGCCGAGAAGTTTCCGGATTTGGAAGCTTGGATTGCTGGATGTTATCCAACAAATCTTGTCCGATGCCTGACTTTAGGTTCAATACTTGATTGACATCCATCCTGCAGGAATCCGGCATGAAGGGATCGGGAATCCGGACATAACTGGTCTTTAACATAGAGGAAGAGTCGCCGCGTTGTTCCTCTACCACGACAGCGTGGTGGGTAGCCTGGGGAGAGTTAATTTCTCTCAGATCGGTTTTAAGCCCAATCTGATCGTAGTCCGTGGCGACTCCCAGGGCGGCGATGCGATCCAAGAGCTCATTTGCGGAGGAGAGCTCCATCGGATCTAGCTGCTCGGCGAATTCCGAGTTGACGTGAAGATCGCTTTTGATGACTCGAGAGGTCATTGTCGGAGCGGTGGCCGAACAGGCGGTCATAAGAAAACCGCCTAACCAGATAGTTTGGCCGGGGGCCAAAGCTCCCTTGAAGACGGCATCGTCTTTAAAGACGGGGAAAGGCATCCCTCCTGATTGCGACGGCACAGAGGAACTCTCAATGAAAGCACGAATGTCGGTGTCAAAACCGGCGGCTCTCGGGTAGGGGGTCCCGAACTGTGCGTCTAGGCGGATGGTAACAGGAGACAAGGGACACAATGTTTTACCCAGGTTCGGGCCCTCTTGATGGAGATAAAACCCTACGTCCTGCTTGATTGATATTAATGATGTGGGTATTACAAGAGTAGATCTACCACGAGATCAAGGAGGCTAAACCCTAGAAGCTAGCCTATGGTATGATTGTTGCTCCTCCTACGGACTAAAGCCATCCGGTTTATATAGACACCGGAGAGGGCTAGGGTTACATAGAGTCGGTTACAATGGTAGGAGATCTACATATTCGTATCGCCAAGCTTGCCTTCCACGCCAAGGAAAGTCCCATCCAGACACGGGACGAAGTCTTCAATCTTGTATCTTCATAGTCTTGGAGTCCGGCCGATGATGATAGTTCGGCTATCCGGACACCCCCTAGTCCAGGATCCCTCACTAGGAGTACTGCTGCTCCCTTCATCTGAAGTTGAGGGACTAGTGCCCTCACTCAAGTCCATCTGCTCTTCTGACCTGTTCTGGCTGTCACTTTGATCAGACATACTGCAAAAGCTGACTGCTGACCCTGTGAAGAGTTATAGATGAGATAGAAAAGATGAGCATCTCAAAATGCAGAGGTTTTTGCAAAAGAATGACTCAAAAGTTCAGTCTTAGTTTTCCACAGAAAGCATTTCGGATCCACCGATTTTCAAACTCGGTGATACCGAAGCAGTTTTGGAACCTAAACTGATGATCTCGGTTGGACAGAGTTTCAGTTCGGTGGTACCAAGAATGCTAGGGTTTCACAAAATCCTCAAATCGGTTGCACCAATTAGTAATTCTCGGTCAGACCGAGAGTCACTAGTGCAATGGCATAAGCCAAATCGGTGAGACCGAGTTTTTCAACTTGGTGGGTCCGAGATGGTTTCGGCGGAAACCTAACCCTAAAAATTTGAATCACATCTAATTTATGAACTACTTTGGCTGGATAGAAGAGTTTCAATCGTGGCAAGAATCAATATGAAAACAATGTGCCAGGAATCAGACGTGGATAGCACAAAGATTAAGTCCATTCCCTAACTTGGCGGTGGACTTGCTACGGCGACAATGGCGGGGACAAAATCCGTTGATGGCGGCGGAGACCAGCGACAGGAGGCTGCTGGTGACGAGGAGACGATCCGGAGACCACGATGGCAGAGCGAGCTGTTGCGCGGGCGAAGGGTTTCGGAGAAATTTCCAAAAAATTTCCCGTGGCTATTTATAGCTCGACCCTATCAGTGTGACCGAGTGGAACAACTCGGTGGCACCGAGATGCATAACTGTGTTCAGTTACAGCAAATCGGTGAGACCGAAAAGTTCAAATCAGTTACACCGAGATTGAAAACTCAGATCAACTTGATGTTCTCAGTAGGACCAAAATGGAAGGATCCGTCAGACCGAGAATGACTAAGAGGTTTTGGAAGTTTAAGTCTATGACGAATCGGGGACTCCGAGTGCTCCTCACACAGAGTGGTTCGAATCTGACTTGATCAAATTTTTTGATGTAGCATGAATAGAGTTTGAGACGAGAAAAGCATAGATAGCTAAAGAAGGTTCTTAGACATTCTTGTCCATCCACTTGGCACAAAGAAAAGAATCCAAACAAACAAAACAACAAGTGGATGTCCTTGAATGAGTAAAATATGCACCAACATGCTCACACAATAAGTTGGCAATTGAAATATGTGGCAAAGCATGCACAACCAATTTTAGCATCTATCAAGCAATCGGCGATGACTAGGTCATCTATATATGAGTATATTGACTTAGGAGTCAAATGAGAGCATTTGATCATAGGTCATACTCATCGTTTAAGCTCAAATGGGGTTACCACTTTTACATAATGCATTAATGTGTTCACACCATTAGAGTTGCTTTGGCTCAATTCTTAGAGTTAAGCTCCCCCTAGATGTGAGATCCCCCCTTAGAGGGATGAACTAACCTTGGGTTTTGTCGATGATGACTTCATGTAGGTGTTGAAGATGTAGATGCTCAATGTTGATGTAGATCATTTGGAGCAATCCTTTGGAGTGAGTTGCACTTTCAACTTGCCTACATGGGTTAGTCCCACAAGGAACAAACAAGAATATACATAGACATAGAGTGATGCACACACAAGATGATGTCCATGAAAACATTAGGTTACCTTGTCCCTTGCCTTATCAACAACAGGGTTTGTGACTCCTTGAACTAGTGCAAGATGTGAAAGTTGATTGCACCTGTTCTTGCCAAAATGATATGAGTGAAGAATATTGGTGGAGTCACCCTCAAGAACTCTCTAGTTCTTCTTCTTAGGGATCCACATCATCTTGATGGGAATCCTTGGAGTTGTAGTTGTACTTGATGAAGTAGAACTTGACGTAGTCTTGGGGACCCAACTGAACGAGGCTTTAGGTGCTTCTTCAAATGCATCAATCTCTTCTTGAAGCTTGTCCTTGCCTTTGTTCTTGTGGTCTTGTGGTGGAAGATCATCTTGAGCTTGTGTCCCCTTGAAGGAAGTAGTATCATACTTCTCTTGTTGAGGAACAAACTTTTTCTTGGGGTATTGATCTTCTTCCCACTCAACTCCATTAGCGTTGAACTTTCGTTCAAAACAAACACCTTGATTCTTCCGGTGCCTTCCTTGCTTGCGTACAATTTCCTCGAATTGCTTACTCCCGGCAAGGCTCTTGTAAACACCTTTCTCTATAATTCCCTTCAATAAACTATTCTATTGCTCAAGTGTAACTTGGCTAAGAGAATCATTAGTGGAATCAAGAGAACTACTAGAAGCAACAACATTGGATTTGACATTATTATTGTTACTACTAGAGGAAGTATCTTTCTTGTACTTGTTACTAGACTTGACTTGAGGCATGTAAGTAGATAAGAGTAAATGCTTGTCAATGTAAGAAGAACTTTTCTTGTGGAGATCATCATTGATTGCCTTTAAGAACTCATGCTCTTGCTCAAGATTGAGCTTTTCAAAGCGTAACTTCTCATGAGCCCTTAAAAGTTCTCGATGATCTTCGAAGATAGTTTCATGAGCCAACTTAAGAGTGTTTAGTTCTTTAGTTAGAAGCTCAATTTTCTCCTTATCATTGTCATTCGTTTGATTAGCATGATTAATTGACGTTTCATCATAGTATTCATCACTAGAGTTGTCAACAAGTAAATCATCATCCACAAGCAAGTCATCTTCATCACTATTAAAATCAACATACTCGGGATGTGTTACCTTTGGACCTTTGGCCATGAAGCATCTTCCAACACCTTCATTTGGTGAGTCGAATATGTCGTAGGAGTTGGTTGACATAAGTGCTAGACCGGCAACACCTTCATCTTGAGTATGTTCGGAGTCGGAGTGATAGCTTCTCTCGGAGTGATTGTCGGAGTCGGAGCCGGATACCCATTCACCAACATGAGCTTGATGTCTTTATTTTGTGTAGCTCCTTGATGACTTGTCCTTCCTTTCCGAATCCTTGCTTCTCCGTGAGGGTCTTCGTTCATAACGATCATCTCTACTCCTCCTCTCTCTTGGTGGTGATTCTTCTTTTTTGCTTCTTCTTTTTGGAGAATCTTCTCTTCTTTTATAGGGTGCCGTACACTCACTGGAGTAGTGTCCAGGCTTCCCACAATTGTAGCAATTGCGCTCTCGACTAGAAGATCTCTTGTCATGATAAGACCTTGACTTGGAGCTTCTTTCGTTGCTTCTACTTTTGTAGAATTTGTTGAAGTTCTTCACCATTAATCTCATTTCTTCATTGAAGGTTGGTTTCTCACTTGATGATGTGGGGGCTTCACTTGAGGCTTTGTAAGCACCACTTGACTTGTTGTGAAGTTCCTTCTTATCCTTATGTGACATCTCATGAGCAACAATCCTTCCAATGACTTCCGTTGGCTTGAGATCTTTGTAGTTTGGCATCATTTGGATCAATGTGCACATGGTATCATACTTTCCATCCAATGCTCTTAGGATTTTCTTGATGATGAATTTGTCGGTCATCTCTTCACTCCCTAAGCCGGCAATCTCATTTGTGATAAGAGCAAGCCTAGAGTACACTTCAGCGACACCTTCACCATCCTTCATTTTGAACTTGTCAAGCTGACTTTGGAGCACATCCAACTTGGATTCCTTGACGGATTCGGTACCTTCGTGCATATCAATCAAGGTATCCCAAATTTCCTTTGCATTCTCAAGACGGCTGATTTTACTAAATTCTTCGGGGCACAATCCGTTGAAGATGATATCACACGCTTGAGCATTGTATTGCAACATCTTCAATTCTTCCGCATTCGCTTCACGGTTCGGTTCTCTCCCATCAAAGAATTCACCTTGCAAGCCAATACAAATAATTGCCCAAACGGCGGGGTTATGTCCGAGAATATGCATTTTCATCTTATGCTTCCAACTAGCAAAATTTGTACCATCAAAGTAAGGACCTCTACGGTGATAATTTCCCTTGCTAGACGCCATACTCTCCTAGGTTGTGAAACCAAGGCTATGACCACCAAAACCTATGGAAATCAAAGAAAATGGAGACCAAAGCTCTGATACCACTTGTAGGACCTTGAAGTAAGTCTAGAGGGGGGTGATTAGACTACTTGACCAATTAAAAACTTAACCTTTTCCCAATTTTAGAGTTTGGCAGATTTTAGCTATCTTAGGACAAGTCAAGCAATCATCACACAATTCAAGCAAGCATGCAAAGAGTATATAGGCAGCGGAAATTAAAGCACGCAACTTGCAAGAAAGTAAAGGGAAGGGTTTGGAGGATTCAAACGCAATTGGAGACATAGATGTTTTTGGCGTGGTTCCGATAGGTGGTGCTATCGTACATCCACGTTGATGGAGACTTCAACCCACGAAGGGTAACGGCTACGCGAGTCCATGGAGGGCTCCACCCACGAAGGGTCCACGAAGAAGCAACCTTGTCTATCCCACCATGGTCGTCGCCCACGAAGGACTTGCCTCACTAGCGGTAGATCTTCACGAAGTAGGCGATCTCCTTGCCCTTACAAACTCCTTGGTTCGACTCCACAATCTTATCGGAGGCTCCCAAGTGACACCTAGCCAATCTAGGAGACACCACTCTCCAAGAAGTAACAAATGGTGCGTTAATGATGAACTCCTTGCTCTTGTGCTTCAAATGATAGTCTCCCCAACACTCAACTCTCTCTCATAGGTTTTGGATCTGGTGGAAAGAAGATTTGAGTGGAAAGCAACTTGGGGAAGGCTAGAGATCAAGATTCATATGGTAGGAATGGAATATCTTGGCCTCAACACATGAGTAGGTGGTTCTCTCTTAGAAATGGTAAGTTGGAAGTGTAGGTTCATTCTGATGGCTCTCTCCACGAATGAAGAGGAGGTGGAGGGGTATATATAGCCTCCACACAAAATCTAACTGTTACACACAATTTACCAAACTCGGTGGGACCGAATCGTTAAACTCGGTCGGACCAATTTAGTAAACCTAGTGACCATTAGTGATTTTCGGTGGGACTAACATGCATCTTGGTGAGGCCGATTCGGTTAGGGTTAGGGCATAACGTAATCTCGGTGAGACCGATTACACAAACTCGGTGAGACCGATTTGGTAATAAGCTTTCCAGAGAGTTGGTCAGGTAAACTCGGTGGGACCGATTTGCTCTTTTCGGTGAGATCGAAATGTTACAAAAAGGAAACAGAGAGTTTACATTGCAATCTCAGTGGGACCGATCGCTCACTTCAGTTAGACCGAAACGTTATGAAGGGAAACAGAGAGATTGCAACCCCATCTCGGTGAGACCGAGATCCCTATCGGTAAGACCGATTTGCTTAGGGTTTGTGGCAGTGGCTATGAATTTTGGAATCGGTGGCGCCGGATAGAAAGAATCGGTGTGACCGATTTTGGCTTTAGGTTTAGGTCATTTGTGGATGTGGGAAACTAGTTGAGGGTTTTGGAGCATATCACTAAGCACATGAAGCAAGAGGCTCATTAAGCAACACCTCATCCCTTCTTGATAGTATTGGCTTTTCCTATAGACTCAATGTGATCTTGGATCACTAAAATGTAAAATGAAGAGTCTTGAGCTTTTGAGCTTGAGCCAATCCTTTGTCCTTAGTATTTTGAGGGATCCACTTTCATCATACATGCCATGCCATTCATTGAGCTTTCCTGAAATAATAGTCTTCGAATGGCATTAGCTCAGTGAGCTATATGTTGTTATGAATTACCAAAACCACCTAAGGATAGTTGCACTTTCACATACGTCTATAAGCAAAGGTACCGAAAGGGCAAGTAAAAGTGGTCTTATCTTGATCTTCCTTTGACACGTGTATTTGAGATAAACCATAATAACCATCTAGAAAACAAAAATGGGTATGTTTGGATAATCTTTCTAGCGTTTGATCAATAAAAGGTAGAGGGTAATGATATTTTCTAGTAGCTTTATTTAATTTGCGGAAATCAATTACCATTCTATAACCTGTAACAATTCTTTGTGGGATCAATTCATCTTTATCATTAGGAACAACAGTAATTCCTCCCTTCTTAGGGACGCAATGGACAGGACTTGCCCATTGACTATTAGCAACAGGATAAATAATACCTGCCTCCAGAACCTTTAGTATTTCATTTCTTACCACCTCTTTCATCTTAGGATTTAATCGTCATTGATGATCAACAACTGGTTTAGCATCTTTCTCCAGTTTTATTTTGTGTTGTCATAGAGTGGGACTAATGCCCTTAAGATCATCAAGAGTATATCCAATAGCAGCACGATGTTTCTTTAGACTTTTTAATAATTTCTCTTCTTCATGCTCTGAAAGGTTAGCAGTAACAATAACAGGATAAATCTTCTTTTCATCAAGATAATCATATTTCAAAGTATCGGGTAATTGTTTAAGCTCATACACGGGATCTCCTTTTGGTGGAGGAGAATCCCCAAGGATTTCAATAGGCAAGTTGTGATTCAAAATAGGTCCCTGTTTAAAGAATACTTCATCTATTTCCCTTCTTTCATTCATAAACATATCATTTTCATAGTCTAGAAAATATTGTTCTAAAGGATGATTAGGAGGCACGGCAATAGAATCAAGACCAATAATTTCATCTTTACTAGGCAATTCCTTATCATGGGGTTGTCTACAGAATTTAGCAAAATTAAAGTCATGAGACATATCCCCTAAACCAACAGTAACAATATCTTTTTCGTAGTCTATCCTAGCATTAACAGTATTCAAGAAGGGTCTACCAAATATAATAGGACAAAAGTCATCTTGTGGGGAACCAAGAACAAGAAAATCCGTAGGATATTTAATTTTCCCTCACAAGACTTCAACATCTCTAACACTCCCAATTGGTGAAATGGTATCTCTATTTGCAAGCTTAATTGTAACATCAATATCTTCTATCTCAGCAGGTGCAATATCATGCATAATTTCTTTGTATAAGGAATGAGGTATTGCACTCGCACTAGCACCCATATCACATAAGCCATGATAACAATGATCTCCTATTTTAACAGAAACAACAGGCATGCCAACAACAGGTCTATGTTTATTTTTAGTATCGGGTCTAGCAATTCTAGCAGCTTCATCACAGAAGTAAATAACATGCCCATCAATATTATTGACCAAGAGATATTTAACCATAGAAATACTAGGTTCAACTTTAATTTGCTCAGTGGGTGTAGGTATTCTAGCATTAATCTTACGAACCATAGTTGAAGCTTTAGCATGATCCTTTATTCTAACAAGGAAAGGTGGTTTCTCAATATAAGCAGTAGGAACAATAGGATCAACATTATAAGTAATAGTCTTTTCTTCAACTTTATAGGTTCTACTACTTTTACTTAAATGGGAGGATGATATTTAAACCACTTCTCCTTAGGGAGATCAACATGAGTAGAAAATGATTCACAGAAAGAAGCTACTATCTCAGAGTCAAGTCCATATCTAGTGCTAAATTCACGAAAAGCATCGGTATCCATAAAAGATTTAACACAATCAAACTTAGGTGTTATACCTGACTCCTTACCTTCGTCGAGTTCCCAATCTTAAGAGTCGCATTTAATTGTTTCCAATAAATCCCATATGAATTCAATAGTCTTCATCATAAAAGAACCAGCACAAGAAGTATCGAGCATGGAGCGATTATTGAGAGAAAGCCGAGCATAAAATTTTTGAATAATGATTTCTCTTGAGAGCTCATTATTGGGGCATGAATATAACATTGACTTAAGCATCCCCCAAGCTTGAGCGATACTTTCCCCTTCACGAGGCTAGAAATTATATATATAATTACGATCATGATGAACCAGATGCATAGGATAAAACTTCTGATGAAATTTCAATTTCAATTGGTTGTAGTTCCATGATCCAATGTCATCACATAGCCTAAACCATGTCAATGCCTTTCCCTTCAAAGATAAAGGGAAGACCTTCTTCTTGATAACGTCCTCGGGCATACCTACAAGCTTAAATAATCCACAAAACTCCATCCACATTGATTAGGTGCATATCGGGATGTAATGTTCCATCTCCTGTATAGGGATTAGCTAGGAGTTTCTCTATCATACCCGAAGGAATTTCAAAGTAAATATTTTCAGTAGGTTCAGTAGGTTGAGGAGCAACTCTTTGCTCTTCTAGTTGGGGTGAAGATACCCTGAACAAGCCCCTCAAAGGATTATTTTCCATAGTAACAAGTGACAGTAAATTTCAGCACACTATATAAATGTTTCCTTACAAAATTCCACCTACCAAAGGCGCTTCACTCCCCGGCAACGGTGCCAGAAAAGAGTCTTGATGACCCACAAGTATAGGGGATATATCATAGTCCTTTCGATAAGTAAGAGTGTCGAACCCAATGAGGAGCAGAAGGAAATGACAAGCAGTTTTTAGTAAGGTATTCTCTGCAAGCGCTGAAATTATCGGTAACACATAGTTTTGTGATAAGGTAATCCGTAACAGGTAACAAGTAATAAAAGTAAACAAGGTGCAGCAAGGTGTCCCAATCCTTTTTGTAGCAAAGGACAAGCCTGGACTAACTCTTATATAAAGGAAAGCGCTCCCGAGGACACATGGGAATTTCTGTAAAGATAGTTTTCATCATGCTCATATGATTCGCGTTCATTACTTTGATAATTTGATATGTGGGTGGACTAGTGCTTGGGTACTGCCCTTCCTTGGACAAGCATCCCACTTATGATTAACCCCCCTTGCAAGCATCCGCAACTACGAAAGAAGAATTAAGGTAAACCTAACCATAGCATGAAACATATGGATCCAAATTAGCCCCTTACGAAGCAACGCATAAACTAGGGTTTAAGCTTCTATCACTCTAGGAACCTATCATCTACTTATCACTTCCCAATGCCTTCCCCTAGACCCAAATCATGGTTAAGTGTCATGTAGTCGACGTTCACATAACACCACTAGAGGAGAGACAACATACATCTCATCAAAATATCGAACGAATACCAAATTCACATGACTACTTATAACAAGACTTCTCCCATGTCCTCAGGAACAAACGTAACTACTCACAAATCATATTCATGTTCATAATTAGAGGGGTATTAATATGCATAAAGGATCTGAACAAATGATCTTTCACCGAATAAACCAACTAGCATCAACTACAAGGAGTAATCAACACTACTAGCAACCCACATGTACCAATCTGAGGTTTTGAGACAAGGATCGGATACAAGAGATGAACTAGGGTTTGAGAGGAGATGGTGCTACTGAAGATGTTGATGGAGATTGGACCCTCTCGATGAGAGGATCGATGGTGAAGATTTCCCCCTCCCAAGGGATGTTTCCCGGGCAGAACAGCTTCGCTAGAGCCCTAGATTGGTTCCGCCAAGGATCCACCTCGAGACAGCAGCGCTTCTTCCCGAAAACTTCCCTATGATTTGTTCCAGGGAAAAATACACCATATAGCAGAAGATGGGCATCGGGGGCCTGCCTGGTGGCCCATGAGGCAGGGGGTAGGGCGCGCCCTCCACCCTCATGGCTGGTGGGTGGCCCCCCTCTAGTGCTTTTTTGCCCAATATTTTTTATATATTCCAAAACTGACTTTCGTGGAGTTTCAGGACTTTTGGAGTTGTGCAGAACAGATCACTAATATTTGCTCCTTTTCCAGCCCAGAATTCCAGCTGTCGGCATTCTCCCTCTTCGTGTAAATCTTATAAAATAAGAGAGAAAATCCATAAGTATTGTAACATAATGTGTAGTAACAGCCCATAATGCAATAAATATTGATATAAGAGCATGATGCAAAATGGACGCATCATTGGGCAAGCTGAAGAATTATTGAAGAACATATTGAAAAATTATGATGATTGGACTCCTCCTGAAACACTGATTAAACCCACTCCGAAGAAGAGGGGTATCTTATATCTCAGTCCTGAAGATATGCAAGAGGCAAAGAAATCTATGAAGGAAAAAAGGTGTTAAAGCAGAGGATGTTAAAAATTTACCACAAATTGAAGAAATACATGCGCTTGAAGCACCACCACCACCTAAGGTGGTAGAGGTAAAATCTTTAATGAAATTCAATGATAGTGATGACCCTCGTAATAAACATCCTAGTCAATGCCTTTATGAGTTTGATAATTACATTAGAAAGCAAGATCACTTCAATGCAAATGTTATGAAACAATTGAAATACAACTCAGATATGATTGCTCGCTTAAGTGACTTGTTATTCCGAATCTCAAATGATGCATGCCTCTATGGTTCAAACTCAATTAGAACAATTTGCTAAATCTCAAAGAGAGTTGCTTGATGAAATGAACAATAATATAAGTGCTTTGCTATTAGAGTAGCAACTAGAGGAGGTAAAATGAGTCAGGAGCCACTTTATCCCGAGGGACACCCAAAGAGAATTGAACAAGACTTTCATAGAATTAACACTGATGCACCTAGTCCTTCTAAAAAGAAAAAGAAGAAGAAAAATAATAGGACTTTGCATGCCTCTAGTGAACCTGAAATAGAGAAACCTCCTGATAATGATAATGAAGTTTCTATCTCTGATGCTAAACCTCAAACTGGCAATGAACACTCACCTTCTGATAATGAAAAATATAATGATGACGTTCATGAATACACTCAACCAAATAATAAAGAACCAGATAATGATGTTGAGATAGAACCAGTAGTTGATCTTGATAACCCATAACCTAAGAATAAAAGATATGATAAAAGAGACTTTGTTGCTAGAAAACATGGAAAGGAAAGAGAATCATGGGTTCAAAAACCTATGCCCTTTTCACCTTAGTCAACTAAAAAGAAATATGATGAAGAATTTGAATGCTTTGCTGAAATGATTAGGCCAATCTTTTTGCGCACTCGCTTGACTGATATCTTAAAAATGCCTCCTTATGCAAAGTACATGAAAGACATCATCACCAATAAGAGAAAAATACCGGAAGCTGAAATCTCCACTACGCTTGCTAATTATACTTTTAAAGATGGAGTACCTAAAAAACTTGGAGATCCGGGAATACCAACTATACCTTGTTCCACTAAAATAAACTATGTGAAAACTGCTTTATGTGATTTGGGAGCTAGTGTTAGTGTTATGCCTTTCTCTTTATATAAAAGACTTGATTTGACTAAACTCACACCTACTGAAATATCTTTGCAAATGGCTAACAAATCAACTGCCATACCTATCGGTATTTGTATGAGGATGTGCCCGTTGTTCTTGCTAATGTTACTATTTTGAGTAACTTTGTTATACTTGAGATGCCCTAGGACGACAACATGTCAATTATCCTTGGTAGACCCTTCTTGAATACTGCAGGGGTTGTTATTGATTGCAATAAAAGCAAGGTCACATTTCATATCAATGGTAATGAGCATACGGTGCACTTTCCGAAGAAACAATTCCAAGTGAATGGTATTAACGTTATTGAAAAATCTCCGACAATCACTATTGGAAGTTTTCAACTACCTCTACCTACTATTAAAAAGAAATATGAAATGCTTATTGTTGGGGACATTCATATCCCCATTGAGGTAACTTAGTGATTTACGAAAGTTCTTCGGTTTCATGCTAATCGAAGGTGGTTGTTGATAAGACTTAATCAACCTTATTAATGGATCATATTTGAGAGGTATGAAGTTGATGAATTTAGTGAGCAGTACCTTATGTCCCTACCTTTTGTTTTTTGTTTTTGCTAGTTAAAAAAAATAAAATGCCATGCTTTATCTGTTTTTTGAGTTTTCCATGCAATAAAAA
This sequence comes from Triticum aestivum, assembly GCF_018294505.1. Taxonomy (NCBI): domain Eukaryota; kingdom Viridiplantae; phylum Streptophyta; class Magnoliopsida; order Poales; family Poaceae; genus Triticum; species Triticum aestivum. The sequence goes on along the minus strand of NC_057798.1, from coordinate 97,345,543 downwards.
ATGACCCCAAAAAAAGTTCTCAGAATGCCCAAAAACAATAATATGATTTTTTCTGAATATTTCTGAATTTCTGGTGCAAATAATATCAGAGGGACGTGCACCAAGTGGGCACAACCCACCTGGGCGCGCCAGGAGCCCCAGGCGCGCCATGGTGGGTTGTGGTCCCCACATGGGCCCCCTCACTTACTTCTTCTTCCCACATCACCACATTCCTCCAGAAAAAATCACGATTGCTCTCTCTCGTGTTCTTGCTCCCGAAACCGCGGATTTCGATCTCTTTGCTCCAAGCTCCATTTCCGAAACAGTTTCAGGGATTTGTTGCTTGGTATGTGACTCCTTCATGTGTCTAATTAGTTTTTGTTTTTGTGGTTTATATTTTGAATTATTAGCTACTCTTGGTGCTGTTGTAGATGAGCTTTCATGTTGAATTCTTAGAGTTCTAAGTAGTTTGAATGCTTGATATGGCCTCTATAATCCCTATGAGTAGTTGCTTACAATTTTATGAAGTTTTGTTGAGAAAAATTTTGTGGACTAAAAATTTCAGAATTTTGTTCATAGGAAAAAGATGAGTTTCTTTAGGAAGTTTGCTTCCAAGAAGAACTCCAAGGGGGTTATTGGCGAGTCATCTGACAATGATCTCCATACCCGGAGGTTGGCGGAGCTACGACCATGTGAGTGGCCGCATAATCCGTTCATGGAAGGGGCTGGAATCCTTCAAGAGTTCACACAATATGCTGCTAATGCCGGCCTCACCGACTTCATCGCAGTTGAATGTGAACAGATTATGCCTGAGGACATTGCCGCTTACCAGAACAACCTAACTGCAGCACAGGAGGAGCCTCAGTAGTGGAACCCTCAGGTGCCTGCTCCCCAGCACTTCAACATTGGACCTCACGGTTTCTACGACTGGTGATTGCCAAGTTAGGCCAAAAGCCTAAGCTTGGGGGAGTACATATTACCACTGACATTACATTCATGTTCACACATTTCATTCCAGTTGTCGGTGTCCATACTTTTTCATTGTATTATCCATGTTAAATTTATTTTCTCGCTTTCTTCTTGTGTGTTTGAAAAACTTTGAGAAAATTCAAAAATATGTTTCTTGCTTCTTTTTGATTTTTCTTCCTAGTTAAATTGTTGTAGCACTAAAAAGAAAACCCAAAAAGATTTCCTTGTTCTTCTTTTACTTGTTGGGAGCTTTCCCATGTAAATAGTTTTTCTTGTTTTTGCTTTTCTCTTTTCATTTGCTTGTTTACGAAAGACCAAAAACTCCAAAGATATTTCAATGTTTTTCTCTAAATTTCTTTTCTTTTTATTGAGTCATACCAAGGAGAAGACCATGATGAAAATGTTGAGTGGCTCTCATTTGCATTATAGTTGATCTGATAAAGCGTCCATATTACCTTGTCTTCTCCTTTTGAAATAAATGTTTGCAGAATCTAGCTTAGTCCACGACACTCTTGCACTATTATTATTTTCAAATCATTCGGTCGTGCAAGTGAAAGGAAATAATGACGATATTAGATGAACTGGCCATGGCAAAGAGAAATGGGTATGAACTCGACTTATTCTGTTTTTGTAAATATGTTTAACCTAGTATCCATGATTCAGCCTATTATGATCAAACATGTTTGCAACAATTAGAGATTATAGTTTCTCATGCCATGCATAAGTATCTAGGAGTGGATAATGATTTATCTTGGATGTCAACATTGCATTAAAATGATTGTGATGTAGTATGATGATATGCTATCCTCCTCTGAAGTTTCGAGTGGCTTGACTTGGCACATGTTCATGGATGTAGTTGAATCAAAACCAACATAGCCTCTATGATATTTATGTTCATGGTGTTCATAGCCTACTCATGCTAGTATCCAATGTTACTTATGCATAATGCATGTTCATGACCGTTGTTGCTCTCTAGCTGGCCGCTTCTCAACCTATTTGCTAGCCTTCGCCTGTACTAAGTGGGAATTCTGCTTGTACATTAAAAATCTGAAACCCAAGTTATTCCAGATGAGTCCACCATACCTACCTATATGCAGTATTACCCTGCCATCCTAAGCAAATTTGCATGTGTGTGGCACCCCGACTCAGAGAAAACCGGAATGCCCCGTATTCCAACTCAGAGATCGAGATGAAGTCTTCTAGAATACGGCATTGCTTAGCATAGAACAAACCAGCTCTTTATTACAATCTATTTGGGTACAATGATTACATCGGCACGACGACACTACACATGCCACTTTTGATCTATGCAAGTAGCAGAACAACACGATGCAGCGGAAGAACTCTAGCAGCGAAACAACAATCGGGTCGATAAGAAGAAGGTGGCAGCTCCCTAAAATAGCCAAAAAGCAGCTATAGGGCTACTATCACAAAAAGAAACTCAACAGTTGTACGAGACGGCCGAAAAGCAGCTCAGACTCGTGACAGTTGTTAAAGAGAGAAACAAAAATCGGCATCCACCCCGGATAGTTAGAAAGAGCTCAGATCACAGGCGTGGTGCCTTCATTGGAGAAAAAGGGGACAAGGGCTCATCAGGATCATTTTCCAGGTTCACGGGTACTTGTATTGAGCTCATTGATGTCGTCAATCCTCATAATCCTTTGTCACACTGCGGTGTATACTGGCTTTATTCTCGTAACCATCCTCACGTGGTTGTCAGATCCTCATCCAAGTCACTTGTAAGATCTTGATGGTATGCTCATTTCATATATATGAGGACCTGATTCCGAGACAGACGTGTATTCTGAGTGATTCTTGATTCTGACCAAAATGTTGCGGATTTGATTCTTGGGATTCACTGCCATATGCTGTCAATTCACAGTGTACTACCTTGTACCAATGTCTTACTGAGGAAGATTGGCTGGCTTGTGCTCGAAACTTTCATCGGATAACTTGCTGAAGAAGACTGGGTATCGTGCTTCAGAAGCTTACCCCCTTAAAGACTTTGCTGGGGAAAGACTCGGTACCTTATGCCGGAAGCTTTTGCGGTTGCTTACTGGAGAAGACAGGGTACCTTGCACGGGGAATCATCCACTTATCGTACTGAGGAAGATAGATGAATCTTGCCTTGGAAGCTTCTCGGGTATCTTGCGAGGGAAGATTGGGTTGCTTCCACCAGAAGCTTCTTATTATGATATGCGGACCGATTTCCACATATATAACCATCTGAATATTTTTGCTATTGATTTCTTACATGAAACGGGTTTTTGCAAGACTATTCTCCTTTCCGAGTATATGCCATATTTTTGTTTGCTTCCAAGTACATCGAGTTCTAAAATCATCCTCAAAGAAAAATTAAACTTGTATCTGAGCCATACCTTTGATAATATTTTGTCAACCTTGCACACAATTTAACTTCTTGCCGATTTAATCATTTTGTTGTGATGAGTGCACGCTAATGCAAACTTGATATTGATGGTCCATCCAGGATTTCTTTTGCATCCAGACAAGATATTCCCAATTTCACTACAGTCAGCTGATAAATCCATTCTGTTTAGCTGAGTTTCCAAATATATGCATTTCTTGCTGACTCTTCGGGTCCAGTGTCGGCTGACGAGCAACTTTAATAGGGGAAAAAATTGTAACACCGAAGGCCCAAAGAAAGGAACAACAGAAATGACTAACAAAAAGCACACAAGCATTCTACTAATATAATTAATCAAGCAATCATCACATATTACTGCTACTCACACAATAATATGCATGCACACCTAAGCAGACAAATCTCGCGGAAACTCCGATATTGCGGTCTAATATGCTGTGGCCGTGTGCACGAGGACGAATAAATGTGTGGAAGAGTTGGCGTAAACAGCGCTACACCAAGTGCTGGCTGAACAGTGGCTGGATCTGGATGGATACACAGGTGAGGACGGACTTAACGATCAAGTAGCGAGACACAAAAGTCACGACTACCTCATCATCAAGCGTACAACGGGATTCGTACACATCCAAAGAATAAAATGACTGGGTAGATAACAGTGGAAGACGGGGTCTAATGGCATTGCCCTTTTCTGATAACAAAGGTCAGCAAGGGTTGCCAAAAGAATGAGATGGAGGGCATGGATGATGATGTGGTCGCATCACACCGAAGAGCAGGCATGATAAGAAGGAGGGCATAGGTAGTGGATCGGAACCGATACCACCTACACTCACAAGATTAACCGTTAGCGACTAAATAATAATCTATATGCATGCTATGCGACAAACAAATGCAGCAATCAAGTGCAACAAACAAACTGGGGGCTATACTACCGCTTTCTAACGTTCGCGCAGTCTAGGGCGTCCTACAGCCAGACCTGCTCTGATACCAAGCCTGTGGCACCCCGGCTCAGAGAAAACCGGAGTGCCCCGTATGCCAGCCCAGAGATCGAGATGAAGTCTTCAGGAATACGACACTGCTTAGCATAGAACAAACCAGCTCTTTATTACAATCTATTTGGGTACAATGATTACATCGGCATGGCGACACTACGCCTACCACTGTTGCTCTATGCAAGCAGCAGAACAACACGATGCAGCGGAAGAACTCTAGCAGCAGAACAACGACGATGATGGTGAACTCCACTCCGCAGGGACTCTGGCTGGAACACTTATCCTAGCTCGCAAACAAGGACTCCACGGCAAACAAGCAATCAAATCTGGAATGACCTGCAAGCTGGCATGACACGCCACGTCAGTACATTGAATGTACTTGCAAGCTCACAATAACCAGAAGCATTCAAGACAGACAACAGCATGGCAATTACAGGTTAAACAGGAATTAACATGAGATCATCAGAATAACATGGCATGACCAACTTAAACATGATACAGCTAACACAACATGAACATATTAATCCAACAATACTAGCATGCAACATGATGCCACTATATGCACCAATTATTCTGCTCGGGTTACCTCGTAACCAACACATGCATCACTTACCAACCTCGGACATCACACGATCATCTCAAGATCAAATCAAGCTTGGTATAAACAACACCGTAGCAATTAGTAAATGACCACAAGGAGCATGATCTTTACCCACGGTTCTCACACAACATCACGAATATACAATGACTCGGTATCCTTGATACCACCGTGATCCTTACGGCGATCACAACCCCGACCAACACTTGGTCTCAAACTGTGGTCCTTACGGCGATCACAACCACGACCAACACTTGGCTCGTGATCCTTACGGAGATCACAACCACGAGTTGTTATTAATCAAGTTATTCTTATTACTGTTGACTCACGGTGTACCCTACTTTCGAATTGGGCCCTTATCCGCGGGCGCGGCTATTGATAGATTTAATATACACTCTGCAGAGGTTAGTACACTATACCCACACTACGGAACCCATGGCCTCGCACTCCCATTCGGGTGGACCAATGGCGTTCCGACAAAACCGTCCTACTGCCATGTCACTCTCTCGGCCACTCTGACTCACTCCCCTCTGGGCTAAGTCATGGGTGGCCCCGTGTCTACCTCAAGACACCTCAACAACCACCGTCGTGGCAAAAACAATAAACCGTCCCAAACGGGGACATGTGCACATAACAACAACAACGGGCACACAAGGCTTATGTCCGCCTACCTGATCAGGTTAGCGCGCGCCCATAACCTTCCCTCGTTGGAGTTACCGGCGAGAGGCACGACAATAGACCCAGTTAGGACCGTCCCATACCGGTAAGCGTGGTTGCACTGGTCAGCATTGTTTCAGCGACACCATGACTCAGCCAACAGTTGTTCAAGTTCAATTTAATCTTGTTAACTTGAATGAAAATATGCTGAACCATGATAAAATGCATGAACATGATATCAACATAATCATGAGGGGATCACATAACTATCCACCATATCAACAATAAAGCATATCCACTAAGCATGGCATACTGACTAGCATGACCATCACCAACATCAACGTGTACCACTAGCAAGCATAAACATATGAAGGTAATACTAGCACGTAGAACAAGATAACAGAGTACAAGACAACATAGCACAAAAGTGAACATGCAAATCTAAACATCACTGGAACAACGATAACCAACTTTTCAACAAGCAAACATTTGATAAAGATTCAAGTTGAAAACCATGGCTACTGCAACACTATCATGCAAGTGGGTATTTGGCTTGCCTGGGGTGGAAGAAATCACCGGGAGAATGTGCGAGAAACTCGCGGAACGAATCGCCGGAAAACGTACTCTCTCGGAGGGGGCTGAATAAGGGGAAGGGCATAATGTTCATTTTCCCAGTGTCAAACCATAGTGAAAGCATTACCAACAGAACGGGCTCGACGAAACAAAGAAGTAGGCTTTGGAATCACCTCATTTGGAGTTACGGTTGAAAAGATACGGACGTTTAAAGCTCAGGGACTAATCTGCAAAAATACATCTACAAACAAATCCCTAGCAGTTTAAACAGAACGCGTCTTTCTGAGAATACGCTTTCGAATCAGGAAAACGGCTTCGCGGTGGGCGCCTCCACTTATCCACACTGGCGTTGGACCAGTCAACGCGGCCGAGGCGGGGCCGGGCGTCAGGGTCGCTGCCAGGTGGGGTCACGGGGCCCATGTGGCCAGGTCAACGCCCCACCTCGCCATCTCCTTCTTCTCCCGCTCGACGCGCGTGCTACGTCTTGTGCTTGCGTTGGTTTTCCTCAAAGAGGAGAGGGTGATGCAGCAATAGTAGCGTAAATATTTCCCCCAGTTTTTGAGAACCAAGGTATCAATCCAGTAGGAGGCTCCTCAAAAGTCCCACGCACCTACACAAACAAACTGAGAACTCGCAACCAACGCGATAAAGGGGTTGTCAATCCCTTCACGGCCACTTGCAAAAGTGAGATCTAATAAAGATAGTATGACAAGATAAATATATTTTTGGTATTTTATAATATAGATGCAAAAAGTAAAGATGCAATTAAAAGTAGATTGGAAGCAGATATGATAAGAGATAGACCCGGGGGGCATAGGTTTCACTAGAGGCTTCTCTCAAGATAGCATAAGTATTACGGTGGGTGAACAAATTACTGTCGAGCAATTGATAGAAAAGTGAATAATTATGACGTTATATAGGCATGATCATGTATATAGGCATCACGTCCATAACAAGTAGACCAAGTCCTGCCTGCATCTACTATTATTGCTCCACACATCGACTGACTCCCGCCTGCATCTAGAGTATTAAGTTCATAAGAACAGAGTAACACATTAAGCAAGATGACATGATGTAGAGGGATAAACTCAAGCAATATGATATAAACCCCATCTTGTTATCCTCGATGGCAACAATACAATACGTGCCTTGCAACCCTTTATGTCACTGGGTAAGGATACCGCAAGATTGAACCCAAAGCTAAGCACTTCTCCCATGGCAAGAAAGATCAATCTAGTAGGCCAAACCAAACTGATAATTCAAAGAGACTTGCAAAGATAACTCAATCATACATAAAAAAATTCAGAGAAGATTCAAATATTATTCATAGATAAACTTGATCATAAACCCACAATTCATCGGATATCGACAAACACACCGCAAAAAGAGATTACATCGAATATATCTCCACAAGAGAGGGGGGACATTGTATTGAGATCCAAAAAGAGAGAAGAAGTCATCTAGCTAATAACTATGGACCCATAGGTCTGTGGTAAACTACTCACAACTCATCGGAGGGGCAAGGATGTTGATGTAGAGGTCCTCCATGGTCAATTCCCCCTCCGGCAGAGTGTCGGCGAAGGCTCCAAGATGGGATCTCGCGGATACAGAAGGTTACGGTGGTGGAAATTGTGTTTCGTCTTGCCCCTGGATGTTTTCGGGGTACGTAGGTATATATAGGAGGAAGAAGTACGTCGGTGGCCGCCCGAGGGGCCCACGAGACAAGGGGCGTGCCCTCCTATCTTGTGGGAGCCTCGACTGCTTCTTGACTTGCACTCCAAGTCCTCTGGATCACGTTCGTTCCAAAAATCACGCTCCTGAAGGTTTCATTCAGTTTGGACTCCGTTTGATATTCCTTTTCTTCGAAATACTGAAATAGGCAAAAAAACAACAATACGGGCTGGGCCTCCAGTTAGTAGGTTAGTCCCAAAAATGATATAATTGTGTAAAATAAAGCCCATAAACATCCAAAAGGGGTAATATAATAGCATGGAACAATCAAAAATTATAGATACGTTGGAGACGTATCAAGCGTCCCCAAGCTTAATTCCTGCTCGTCCTCGAGTAGGTAAATGATAAAAAGAGAATTTTTGATGTGGAATACTACCTAGCATAATTCTCAATGTAATTTTATTTAATGTGGCATGAATGTTCAGATCCAAATGATTCAAGATAAAAGCTTATAAAACATAAAAATAATAATGCTTCAAAGCATACTAACAAATAATCATGTCCTATCAAAATAGCATAGCCAAAGAAAGCTTATCCCTACAAAATCATATAGTTAGGCCATGCTTCATTTTCATTACACAAAATACTCCCATCATGTACAACCCCGATGACAAGCCGAGCAATTGTTTCATACTTTTTAACGCGCTTCAGCTTTTTCAACTCTTACGCAATACATGGCGCAAGCCATGGACATAGCACTATGGTGGTAAATGGTGGTGGTTGTAAGGACAAAAAGGGAGAAGATAATCTCACATCGACTAGGCGTATCAACGGGCTATGGAGATGCCCATCAATAGATATCAATGTGAGTGAGTAGGGATTTCCATGCAACGGATGCACTAGAGCTATAAATATATGAAAGCTCAACAAAAATTAACTAAGTGGGCGTGCATCCAACTTGCTTGCTCATGAAGACCTAGGGCGTTTTGAGGAAGCCCATCATTGGAATATACAAGACAAGTTCTATAATGAAAAATTCCCACTAGTATATGAAAGTGACAACATATGAGACTCTCTATCATGAAGATCATGGTGCTATTTTGAAGCACAAGTGTGGAAAAAGAGATAGTAGCATTGTCCCTTCTCTCTTTTTCTCTCATTTTATTTTTTTCTTTTCTTCTTTTTTTCTTTCTCTTTTTTCATTTGGCCTTCTCTTTTTTTCGTCCTTTCTCTTTTTGTTCCTCTTTTTTTTCTTTTTCTTTTTTCTTTTTGTAAAGTCCGAAGTCTCATCCCGACTTGTGGGGGAATCATAGTCTTCATCATCCTTTCCTCACTAGGACAATGCTCTAATAATGAAGATCATCACACTTTTATGGATTTACAACTCAAGAATTACAACTCAAAGCTAGAACAAGATATGACTCTATATGAATGCCTCCGGCGCTGTACCGGGATATGCAATGAATCAAGAGTGACATGTATGGAAATTATGAAGGTGGCCTTGCCACAAATACGATGTCAACTACATGATCATGCAAAGAGCAATATGACAATGATGAAACATGTCATAATAAACGGAACGGTGGAAAGTTGCATGACAATATATCTCGGAATGGCTATGGAAATGCCATAATAGGTAGGTATGGTGGCTGTTTTGAGGAAGGTAAATAATGGGTTCAATACCGGCGAGAGTTGCGCGGTAATAAGAAAAGCTAGCAAAGTGGGAGGATGAGTGTGCGTATATCCATGGACTCACATTAGTCATAAAGAACTCATATACTTATTGCAAAAGTCTACTTAGCCCTCGAAGAAAAGTACTACTACGCATGCCCCAAGAGGGATAGATTGTTAGGAAAAGACCATCGCTCGTCCCCGACTGCCACTCATAAGGAAGACAATCAAAAGAGCACCTCATGCAATAATTTTGTCACACAACTTTTACCATACGTGCATGCTACGGGACTTGCCAACTTCAACAAAAGTATTTCTCAATTTCATAATTATCCACTAGCATGACCCTAACATTACTACCTTTATATCTCAAAACAATTATCAAGCAACAAATTGATCATAGCATCCAATTCAATTTCTATGATAGTTTTTATTATACCCAACTTGGATGCTCATCATTCTAGGACCAATTTTGTAACCAAAGCAAATACCATGCTGTTCTAAAAGACTCTCAAAATAATATAAGTGAAGCATGAGAGGCTAATAATTTCTTCAAAATTAAGCCACCTCTGTGCTCTAAAAGATATAAGTGAAGTACTAGAGCAAAAACTATTAAGCTCAAAAGATATAAGTGAAGCACATAGAGTATTCTAGCAAATTCTAATCAAATAGGCTTCTCCAAAAAGGTGTGTACACCAAGGATAATTGTGGTAAACTAAAAATCAAAGACTAATATAATACATGACGCTCCAAGCAAAACACATATCATGTGGCGAATAAAAATATAGCTCGAAGTAAAGTTACCAATGAACGAAGACGAAGGAGGGGATGCCTTCCCGGGGCATCCCCAAGCTTAGGCTTTTGGCTATCCTTGAATATCTTGGGGTGCCTTGGGCATCACCAATCTTAGGCTCTTGCCACCCTTTATTCGATAGTCCATAAAAGCTTTACCCAAAACTTTAAAACTTCACAACACAAAACTCAACGGGAAATCTTATAAGCTCCGTTAGTGAAAGAAAACAAAACCACCACATAAGGTACTGTAATGAACTCATTCTTTATTTATTTTGGTGTTAAACCTACTGTATTCCAACTTCTCTATGGTTTTATAAACTATTTTACTAGCCATAGAAGCATCAAAATAAGCAAACAACACACGAAAAACAGAATCTGTCAAAAACAGAACAGTCTGTAGCAATATGTAACTAACGCAAACCTCTGGAACTCTAAAAATCCTACCAAAATAGTACGTACTGGACAATTTGTTTATTGATCAGCAGTAAAAATAATCAATGCAAAAGCTCGTTTCTGTGATTTATTGAAGTTTTTCTCGTGAGCGCAAAGGTTCTATTTTTCAGCAGAATCAAATCAACTATCATCATAGTTTATCCTATAGGTTCTACTTGGCACAAACACTAAATAAAACATGAAAACACATCTAAACAGAAAGTAGATGCAAAATTTATTACTAAACAGGAACAAAAACAAAGAACACAAAGAAAATTGGGTTGCCTCCCAACTAGCGCTATCATTTAACGCCCCTAGCTAGGCATAAAAGCGAAGATAGATCTAAGTAGTGCCATCTTTGGCACTTGATTCATAAGTAGAGCAATTATAATCTTTAGGGGTTTCTCCCTTTTTAGTAATGATAAAACCTTTAGGCAAAAATTCAAGAACTTCATTTGTAGCAAAAGGTTTCTCAACGATAGAGAGACAATTGGGATGAACACTCATGGATTTGATATCCGCATACCCTTACTAGAAGATTCATCCTTATTTTTAGGAACATAAATAAACTTGGAAGTTTTGGTAGGGGGTTTTGGAGTATTTTTTATGGAGGAAAACCCAGAACCTAAGTTAGTCATGATATCCTCAAGTTTACCCATTCTTGTAGAATCTAGATCTATTTTTTCATCAACTATAGGTTCTTTTTCTTTAAGATTTTTCAAAGTAACCCCAACCCTAGATTCGTATTGGGTAATTTGATTATGAATCTTTCTATCCAAATTTTCAATTAACTCAACAGTGGCAATTTTATTTTCAATGATGTCAAGACATTGCATAACATGTTCCAAAGTTAAAACAGTTCCATTAACCAAAAGAGGTGGTGGGCCAAACAAATCTAGCATAGCATTAAAAGCTTCAAACGTGTGACTATTCAAGAAATTCCCTCCGGCAACGGTATCAAGAATGCATCTATTCCAAGGAGTAATGCCTACATAAAAATTGCGAAGAAGAACGGAAGTGGAAAGCTTCCTAGTGGATTTATCTTGAGCATTGCAAATTCTATGCCAAGCATCTTTTAAATTTTCTCCCTCCCTTTGCTTAAAATTGAGAATTTCATGTTCGGGAGTAATAACAAGGATAGGAGAACTAGCCATAACGACAAGGTAAACGAGCAAACAGAAAAGGAAAGCGAAGAGGAGGAGATTCGGAAAGAGAGGGCGAATAAAACGGCAAAGGTGAAGTGGGGGGGAGGAAAACGAGAGGCAAATGGAAAATAATGTAAATGCGAGGGAGATAAGTTTGTGATGGGTACTTGGTATGTCTTGACTTGAGCGAAGACCTCCCAAGCAACGGCGCCAGAAATCCTTCTTGCTATGTCTTGAGCTTGCGTTGGTTTTCCTCTAAGAGGAGAGGGTGATGCAACAATAGTAGCGTAAGTATTTCCCTCAGTTTTTGAGAACCAAGGTATCAATCCAGTAGGAGGCTCCTCAAAAGTCCCACGCACCTACACAAACAAACTGAGAACTCGCAACCAACGCGATAAAGGGGTTGTCAATCCCTTCACGGCCACTTGCAAAAGTGAGATCTAATAAAGATAGTATGATAAGATAAATATATTTTTGGTATTTTATAATATAGATGCAAAAAGTAAAGATGCAAATAAAAGTAGATTGGAAGCAAATATGATAAGATATAGACCCGGGGGCCATAGGTTTCACTAGAGGCTTCTCTCAAGATAGCATAAGTATTATGGTGGGTGAACAAATTACTGTCGAGCAATTGATAGAAAAGCGCATAATTATGATATTATCTAGGCAGGATCATATATATAGGCATCACGTCCATAACAAGTAGACCGACTCCTGGCTGCATCTACTACTATTACTCCACACATCGACCAACTCCTGCCTGCATCTAGAGTATTAAGTTCATAAGAACAGAGTAACGCATTAAGCAAGATGACATCATGTAGAGGGATAAACTCAAGCAATATGATATAAACCCCATATTGTTATCCTCGATGGCAACAATACAGTACGTGCCTTGCAACCCTTTTTGTCACTGGGTAAGGACACCGCAAGATTGAACCCAAAGCTAAGCACTTCTCCCATGTCAAGAAAGATCAATCTAGTAGGCCAAACCAAACTGATAATTCGAACAGACTTGCAAAGATAACTCAATCATACATAAAAGAATTCAGAGAAGATTCAAATATTATTCATAGATAAACTTGATCGTAAACCCACAATTCATCAGATCTCGACAAACGCACCGCAAAAAGAGTTTACATCGAATAGATCTCCACAAGAGAGGGGGAGAACATTGTATTGAGATCCAAAAAGAGAGAGGAAGCCATCTAGCTAATAACTATGGACCCGTAGGTCTGTGCTAAACTACTCACAAGTCATCGGAGGGGCAAGGATGTTGATGTAGAAGCCCTCTGTGGTTGATTCCCCCTCCGGCAGAGTGCCGACGAAGGCTCCAAGATGAGATCTCGCAGATACAGAAGGTTACGGCGGTGGAAATTGTGTTTCGTGGTGCTCCTGGATGTTTTCGGGGTACGTAGGTATAGATCGAAGGAAGAAGTACGTCGGTGGCCGCCCGAGGGGCCCACGAGACAGGGGGCGCCCTACAGGGGGGGGCGCGCCCTCCTATCTCGTGGGAGCCTTGTCTGCTTCTTGACTTGCACTCCAAGTCCTCTGGCATCACATTCGTTCCAAAAATCACGCTTCCGAAGGTTTCATTCCGTTTGGACTCCATTTGATATTCCTTTTCTTCGAAATACTGAAATAGGCAAAAAAACAGCAATACGGGCTGGGCCTCCGGTTAGTAGGTTAGTCCCAAAAATGATATAATTGTGTAAAATAAAGCCCATAAACATCCAAAAGGGGTAATATAATAGCATGGAACAATCAAAAATTACAGATACGTTGGAGACGTATCAGCGCCCCAGGCCGAGGGGAGACGCCCGCCTCGACGGTGCTCGCCGGTGCGTCCGGCCACGGCAGGCGACGGGTGACTTACCCACGGGCTCAGGAGGAGGAGGCGCACCCCAGGGTAGTCTCCGTTGCATGCGACGAGCACTGGAGAGGGAGCTACATGGCCTGCGGTGGAGAGGGCTTCGGCCTCCGGCTAGGTGGGGGCTATGGTGGGGGAAACGGTCGGGAGAGGCAACGGGGCGGCTCGCCGGAGCATGGGGGATGCAGAGGTGGTGGAGGAACGGCAAGGAGAGGCCCTGGTCGCCGGAATCAGAGAGGACCGGGGCGGCGGCCATGGAGGCCATGGGGGCACAGAGAGCTCCTAGAGCTCGAGCGAGTGGGCGGGAAGGGAGCTGGGAGAGAGGCGAGGCTCGAGGTGAGCTCAGACGAGGCTAGGGATGGCTTAAATAGCCGCGGGGCGAGGTGGCCGAGCTGGCACCGCCACGGACGCGTGGCCGGCGCCGCGGACGCATGCTTGCGCACATGAACTCGGGGGCAAACAACAAAGGAGGAGCAGTGGGAGCTCTCACGGGGCAGAGGAGGCCAAAGGGGCACAGGGAGGAAGACGACGGCGATGAACGGATCCAAAACTCCACTGTACGCTCGTGGGCACGCGGCGGTTTGCGTCGGTGAGCAAGCGGATGGAGGGGGAGAGGGTTCCAGGGGAATGGCAACGATGAGAGGAAGACAATGGACATCTTCACAAGCGCGAAGCCGACGAGAGGGGGAGGGGCCCGAGCAAGAAACCATTCTGGGCGCGCTCATGGCATGACAAAACGGTGGTCACCACCAGTGCTGGCATGTGTGGGAGGCAAACATATGGCAAATGTTGTCTAGGGCGTAGTCCATCCAGGGGAGGTCTCAACTACGGTGGTAGATTGGTGAAAACGGCTATGGTTAAAAGGTTAGTGAGCTCTGAAGTTTATTGCAGTAAACTATATCAGCTCAATGTGATCAACAGGGAGCTGCTATGTGTCAAGTGTTATGTCTGGGGTGTTTAGCTATGGAGGGACTATGAGCCTGGATGTTTTGAGGGGAAATGGACCAAGTATGAATAAAGTTGCTTTGCAACTGCCAAAATGGTCCAGAAATGAAGATCATGATGGTGCACTCACATGGAGTGTCAACTTGAGCTCAAATTGGGCAAGGCAGAGTCATTTGGTCATATTACGATGCTCAAAAAGTCTCATACCATTTGACAAAGCCAAACTGGTACTTGCTTCACAAACATCTCCTCTGGACAGAAACTTGGAACAATATTGGTTATCAAATGGATAATGAAATGATGCCAAATTGGGTGGAGAGATGTTTTATGGGTATAAGAATGATCTGGTAATTTATCAGGATTTTTGAAGCAATATAAAATGCACTTGCTTCACAACCTGAAGATATTGCCAGAATCAAAGATTTGCTCCTGTGCTTACATAGATGATTGGATGGGTCTGCAAATGGCTGGAGGGGGTTAATATGAGCACATTAAGGATTGTGCAAAAGTTCAACTCATTTGGGTACTCCTAGCTAGTACTTCCTTCACAAAGCCTTCTGTTTGACAGAAACTTTGAAAAATCACTAAGGAATATTGGCTAGGCAAATAAAGTTGAACTTGTGCATGAGGAAATTATTTGGACATATAAACATTCGCAAAAAGGTTGGGAGCCACTAGGAAAAATATAAATGACACTTCCTTCACAAAGTGCCATTCAGGGCAGAATAGAAAAAGGAATATTGAAGAATTAGTTTTGAACATGGCAATGAAGAGTTTTGCCATATGTGATCAATATATTACCCAAACAATTTATGAGAATTATTTGGGAATTTTAGGAGTGAGGAAAATATAGGTTTCTTCACAACCTAAGGTAACTTGTGTTATTCCTTTAATAGAAAAGGAATATTCCCAATAAAAAGAATATTAGGATTTGGGCTAGGATGAAAATTACAGGGTCTAGGGAAAGATTTGGGGATGACAAGCCACTCTGGAAGTAAAGAAGAGGTGATCTTCTTCAGTTTCTAGACCACAAAGCCACGAAAAAGAAAAACTCAGGCAAAAACCTCGGAAAAACAAAAGAAAAAGAAAGGGCCAAAAATCAGGCTGTCACAATGTGCCACCTCTACAAACTTCAAACAAATATCCTTTTTGTGTGCCCGGATTGTTCATAGAGCGACAAGAGGTAGTTAGTATCTTCCATGCTAAGCGGGTTATTCATAGGTTAGGTGTTTATTCACTCACCATTGCACGAGAAAAGAGCGGTAATAGGGATTCCCAATCCCAAATTGCAAAAAGAATTCATCAATAATCAAATAAAAACTCCTACAGAGCAAAAAAAACTTTACTTTACCGCTTGGGAACCACTACTAATTTGTTTAGCATGGAAGATATTGATAAGTGATGGTCGCAAAGTAAACGAGAAGGGTGCATGTCTCAAAATTCCATTTACCTCTGTTTTAAAAACTTGAGCTATGGCACCTCTGCAAATCACTGCTTCCCTCTGTGAAGGGACTATCTATTTGCTTTTATGTTGTGTCATCACCTTCTCAAATAAGCGCCACAACCTAAGAGCACTGCTGTCATGCTGATGCATTGTGTATAGCTAATGTTGGGTGCATCATGACTGGATCTTTTCTACCATGAATTACAATGTTTAGTCGCTGCTTCAACTTTGGGGATGCTCTACATTTATGTTTTGTGGTCTCGGAAAGGGCTAGCGGGATATTGTTGGGGAACGTAGTAATTTCAAAAAAAATCCTACGCACATGCAAGATCATGGTGGTGCATAGCAACGAGAGGGGAGAGTGTCGTCCACGTACCCTTGTAGACCGTAAGCGGAAGCGTTATGACAACGCGGTTGATGTAGTCGTACGTCTTCACGATCAACCGATCCTAGTACCGAATGTACAGCACCTCCACGATCTACACACGTTCAGCTCGGTGACGCCCCATGAACTCACGATTGAGTAGAGCTTCGAGGGAGAGTTCCATCAGCACGATGGCATGATGACGGTGATGATGATGCTACCGACGCGGGGCTTCGCCTAAGCACCGCTACGATATGACTGAGGTGGATTATGGTGGAAGGGGGCACTGCACACGGCTAAAAGATCAATGATCAACTTGTGTGTTCATGGGGTGCCCCCCCTTCCCGTATATAAAGGAGTGGAGGAGGGGAGGGGCCAGCCCTCTTTATGGCGCGCCCTAGGGGAGTCCTACTCCCACCGGGAGTAGGATTTCCCCCTTTCCCTAGTAGGAGTAGGAGAGGAAGGGAAGGAGGAGTAGGAGAGAAGGAAAGCCCCCCCCCCCAACCTTTTCCAATTCGGCCTCCTGCCCAAGGGGGTGCACCAGCCCCTTGTGGGCTGGTGTGCTTCCTTCTTATGGTCCATAAGGCACATAACTTCTCCCGGGGGGTTCCGATAACCTCCCGGTACTCCGGAAAAATGCCCGAACCACTCGGAACCATTACGATGTCCAAACATATATAGTCATCCAATATATCGATCTTTATGTCTCAACCATTTCGAGACTCCTCGTCTTGTACGTTATCATATCCGGGACTCTGAACTACCGTCGGTACATCGAAACACATAAACTCATAATACCGATCATCATCGAACGTTAAGCGTGCGGACCCTAAGGGTTCGAGAACTATGTAGACATGACCGAGACTCGTCTCCGGTCAATAACCAATAGCGGAACCTGGATGCTCATATTGGTTCCTACATATTCTACGAAGATCTTTATCGGTCAAACCGCATAACAACATACGTTGTTCCCTTTGTCATCGGTATGTTACTTGCCCGAGATTTGATCATCGGTATCTCAATACCTAGTTCAATCTCGTTACCGGCAAGTCTCTTTACTTGTTCCGTAATGCATCATCCCGTAACTAACTCATTAGTCACATTGCTTGCAACGCTTATAGTGATGTGCATTAACGAGAGGGCCCAGAGATACCTCTCCGACAATCGGAGTGACAAATCCTAATCTCGATCTATGCCAACTCAACAAGTACCATCGAAGACACCTATAGAGCACCTTTATAATCACCCAGTTACATTGTGACGTTTGGTAGCACACAAAGTGTTCCTCCGGTATTTGGGAGTTGCATAATCTCATTGTCATAGGAACATGTATAAGTCATGAAGAAAGCAATAGCAACATACTAAATGATCAAGTGCTAAGCTAACGGAATGGGTCAAGTCAATCACATCATTCTCTAATGATGTGATCCCGTTAATCAAATCACAACTCATGTCCATGGCTAGGAAACTTAACCATCTTTGATTCAACAAGCTAATCAAGTACAGGCATACTAGTGACACTCTGTTTGTCTATGTATTCACACATGTACTAAGTTTCCGGTTAATACAATTCTAGCATGAATAATAAGCATTTATCATGATATAAGGAAATATAAATAACAACTTTATTATTGCCTCTAGGGCATATTTCCTTCAGAGACCACTATTGTCATATTGTATCATGGTTGTTTTGACAATGTGTTGTTGTTTGAGATGTCTTATTATTGCTCTCTAGTTGGTTACGTCATTGATATGAGCTAATATAATTTTTAAGAGGTATTGCCGACATGGTTAGTCATAATTTTTGCTGAAAACTTGGGTGTTGTTTAAGCTTATTTATGAAACAAGAGCAAAAGAGTTCGTAAAAGTTTTTCTTTTTCACTTTCACTTTTTCAAATGAATTGCTTGAGGACAAGCAAAGGTTTAAGCTTGGGGGAGTTGCTACGTGTCCATCGTATCTACTTTTCCTAACACTTTTCTGAAGGAAATATGCCCTAGAGGCAATAATAAAGTTATTATTTATTTCCTCATATCATGATAAATGTTTATTATTCATGCTAGAATTGTATTAACCGGAAACATAATACATGTGTGAATACAACAAACATAGTGTCACTAGTATGCCTCTACTTAACTAGCTCATTGATCAAAGATGGTTGTGTTTCCTAGCCATAGACATCAGTTGTCATTCGATTAACGGGATCACATCATTAGGAGAATGATGTGATTGACTTGACCCATTCTGTTAGCTTAGCACTTGATCCTTTAGTATGTTGCTATTGCTTTCTTCATGACTTACACATGTTCCTATGACTATGAGATTATGCAACTCCCATTTTCCGGAGGAACACTTTGTGTGCTACCAAACGTCACAACGTAACTGGGTGATTATAAAGGAGCTCTACAGGTGTCTCCGAAGGTACATGTTGAGTTGGCGTATTTCGAGATTAGGATTTGTCACTCCGATTGTCGGAGAGGTATCTCTGGGCCCTCTCGGTAATGCACATCACTATAAGCCTGGCAAGCAATGTAGCTAATGAGTTAGTTGCAGGATGATGCATTACGTAACGAGTAAAGGTACTTGCTGGTAACGAGATTGAACTAGGTATTGAGATACCGACGATCGAATCTCGGGCAAGTAACATACCGATGACAAAGGGAACAACGTATGTTGTTATGTGGTTTGACCGATAAAGATCTTCGTAGAATATGTAGGAGCCAATATGAGCATCCAGGTTCTGCTATTGGTTATTGACCGGAGACGTGTCTCGGTCATGTCTACATAGTTCTCGAACCCGTAGGGTCCGCAGGCTTCAAGTTCGGTGACGATCGGTATTATGAGTTTTTGTACTTTGATGTACCGAAGGTAGTTCGGAGTCCCAGTTATGATCACGGATATGACGTGGAGTCTCGAAATGGTTGAGACGTAAAGATCGATATATTGGATGACTATGTTCGGACACCGGAATGGTTTTGGATGGTTTCGGGCACATACCACAGTACCAGGGGATTACCGGAACCCCCCGGGGGGTTTACTGGGCCTCATGGGCCCTAGTGGAGAAGAGGAGGGGCAGCCAGGGCAGGCCGCGCGCCCCCTCCCCTCTAGTCCGAATAGGACAAGGAGGGGGGCGGCACCCCCCTTTCCTTCCTCTCCTCTCTCCCTTCCTTTCCCCCTCCTACTCCAACTAGGAAAAGAGGGAGTCCTACTCCCGGTGGGAGTAGGACTCCTCCTTGGCGCGCCTCCTCCTGGCCGGCCACCCCCTCCCCCTTGATCCTTTATATACGGGGGCAGGGGCACCTCTAGAGATAACAATTGATCTCTTAATCTCTTAGCCGTGTGCGGTGCCCCCCTCCACCATATTCCACCTCGGTAATATAGTAGCGGTGCTTAGGCGAAGCCCTACGTCAGTAGCATCATCAACACCGTCATCACACTGTCGTGCTGACGGAACTTTCCCGCAAAGCTCTGCTGGATCGGAGTTCATGGGACGTCATCGAGCTGAACGTGTGCTGAACTTGGAGGTGCCGTACGTTCGGTACTTGATCGGTCAGATCGTGAAGACGTACGACTACATCAACCGTGTTGTGCTAACGCTTCCGCTTTCGGTCTAAGAGGGTATATGGACAACACTCTCCCCTCTCGTTGCTATGCATCACCATGATCTTGTGTGTGCGTAGGAAATTTTTTGAAATTACTACGTTCCCCAACAGTGGCATCCGAGCCAGGTTTTATGCGTAGATGTTATATGCACGAGTAGAACACAAGTGAGTTGTGGGCGATACAGGTCATATTGCTTACCAGCATGTCATACTTTGGTTCGGCGGTATTTTTGGATGAAGTGGCCCGGACCAACATTACGCGTACGCTTACGCGAGACTGGTTCTACCGACGTGCTTTGCACATAGGTGGCTGGCGGGTGTCAGTTTCTCCAACTTTAGTTGAACTGAGTGTGGCTACACCCGGTCCTTGAGAAGGTTAAAACAGCACTAACTTGACAAACTATCATTGTGGTTTTGATGCGTAGGTAAGAACGATTCTTGCTCAGCCCGTAGCAGCCACGTAAAACTTGCAACAACAAAGTAGAGGACGTCTAACTTGTTTTTGCAGGGCATGTTGTGATGTGATATGGTTAAGACATCATGCTAAATTTTATTGTATGAGATGATCATGTTTTGTAACAAAGTTATCAGCAACTGGCAGGAGCCATATGGTTGTCGATTTATTGTATGCAATGCAATCGCCCTGTAATTGCGTTACTTTATCACTAAGCGGTAGCGATAGTCGTAGAAGCAATAGGTGGCGAAACGACAACGATGCTACGATGAAGATCAAGGTGTCGCGCCGGTGACGATGGTGATCATGACGGTGCTTTGGAGATGGTGATCACAAGCACAAGATGATGATGGCCATATCATATCACTTATATTGATTGCATGTGATGTTTATCCTTTGTGCATCTTATTTTGCTTTGATTGATGGTAGAATTATAAGATGATCTCTCACTAAACTTCAAGGTATAAGTGTTCTCCCTGAGTATGCACCGTTGCGAAAGTTCTTCGTGCTGAGGCACCATGTGATGATCGGGTGTGATAGGCTCTACGTTCAAATACAACGGGTGCAAAATAGTTGCACACGCGGAATACTCAGGTTAAACTTGACGAGCCTAGCATATACAGATATGGCCTTGGAACACTGAGACTGAAAGGTCGAGCGTGAATCATAGATATGATCAACATAGTGATGTTCACCATTGAAAACTACTCCATCTCGCGTGATGATCGGACATGGTTTAGTTGATTTGGATCACGTGATCACTTAGATGATTAGAGGGATGTCTATCTAAGTGGGAGTTCTTAAGTAATATGATTAATTGAACTTTAATTTATCATGAACTTAGTACCTGATAGTATTTTTGCTTGTCTATGTTATTCTAGATAGATGGCTCGTGTTGTTGTTCCATTGAATTTTAATGCGTTCCTTGAGAAAGCTAAGTTGAAAGATGATGGTAGCAATTACACGGACTGGGTCCATAACTTGAGGATTATCCTCATTGCTGCATAGAAGAATTACGTCCTGGAAGCACCACTGGGTGCCAGGCCTGCTGCAGATGCAACTGACGATGTTAAGAACATCTGGCAGAGCAAAGCTGATGACTACTCGATAGTTCAGTGTGCCCATGCTTTACGGCTTAGAACCGGGACTTCAACGACGTTTTGAACATCATGGAGCATATGAGATGTTCCAGGAGTTGAAGTTAATATTTCAAGCAAATGCCAGGATTGAGAGATATGAAGTCTCCAATAAGTTATATAGCTGCAAGATGGAGGAGAATAGTTTTGTCAGTGAACATATACTCAAAATGTCTGGGTATAATAATCACTTGATTCAACTGGGAGTTAATCTTCCTGATGATAGTGTCATTGACAGAATTCTTCAATCACTGCCACCAAGCTACAAGAGCTTCGTGATGAACTATAATATGCAAGGGATGAACAAGACTATTCCCGAGCTCTTCGCAATGCTAAAAGCTGCGGAGGTAGAAATCAAAAAGGAGCATCAAGTGTTGATGGTCAACAAGACCACCAGTTTCAAGAAAAAGGGTAAAGGGAAGAAGAAGGGGAACTTCAAGAAGAACGGCAAGCAAGTTGCCGCTCAAGAGAAGAAACCTAAGTCTAGACCTAAACCTGAGACTGAGTGCTTCTACTGCAAAGGGACTGGTCACTGGAAGCGAAACTGCCCCAAGTATTTGGCAGATAAGAAGGATGGCAAGGTGAACAAAGGTATATGTGATATACATGTTATTGATGTGTACCTTACTAATGCTTGCAGTAGCACCTGGGTATTTGATACTGGTTCTGTTGCTAATATTTGCAACTCGAAACAAGGACTATGGATTAAGCAAAGATTGGCTAAGGACGAGTTGACGATGCGCGTGGGAAATGGTTCCAAAGTCGATGTTATCGCGGTCGGCATGCTACCTCTACATCTACCTTCGGGATTAGCTTTAGACCTGAACAATTGTTATTTGGTGCCAGAGTTAAGCATGAACATTATATCTGGATCTTGTTTGATGCAAGATGGTTATTCATTTAAATCAGAGAATAATGGTTGTTCTATTTATATGAGTAATATCTTTTATGGTCATGCAGCCTTGAAGAGTGGTCTATTTTTATTGAATCTCGATAGTAGTGATACACATATTCATGATGTTGAAGCCAAAAGATGCAGAGTTGATAATGATAGTGCAACTTATTTGTGGCACTGTCATTTGGGTCATATTGGTGTAAAGCGCATGAAGAAACTCCATAATGATGGACTTTTGGAATCACTTGATTATGAATCACTTGGTACCTGTGAACCGTGCCTCATGGGCAAGATTACTAAAACGCCGTTCTCCGGAACTATGGAGCGAGCAACAGATTTATTAGAAATCATACATACTGATGTATGTGGTCCAATGAACATTGAAGCTCGCGGCGGTTATCATTATTTTCTCATCTTCACTGATGATTTGAGAAGATATGAGTATATCTACTTAATGAAGCATAAGTCTGAAACATTTGAAAAGTTCAAAGAATTTCAGAGTGAAGTGGAAAATCATCGTAACAAGAAAATAAAATTTCTACGATCTGATTGTGGAGGAGAATATTTGAGTTACGATTTGGTCTACATTTGAAACAATGTGGAATAGTTTCACAACTCACACCACCCGAAACACCACAACGTAATGGTGTGTCCAAACGTCATAAACGTACTTTACTAGATATGGTGCGATCAATGATGTCTCTTACTAATTTATCGCTATCATTTTGGGGTTATGCTTTAGAGACGGATGCATTCACGTTAAATAGGGCACCATCAAAATCCGTTGAGACGACGCCTTATGAATTGTGGTTTGGCAAGAAACCAAAGTTGTCGTTTCTTAAAGTTTGGGGTTGTGATGCTTATGTGAAGAAACTTCAACCTGATAAGCTTGAACCCAAATCAGAGAAATGTGTCTACATAGGATACCCAAAGGAGACTATTGGGTATGCCTTCTATCACAGATCCGAAGGCAAGACTTTTGTTACTAAATTTGAATCCTTTCTAGAGAAGGAGTTTCTCTCGAAAGAAGTGAGTGGGAGGAAAGTAGAACTTGATGAGGTAATTGTACATGCTCCCTTATTGGAAAGTAGTTCATCACAGAAACCGGTTCCTGTGACGCCTCCACCAATTAGTGAGGAAGCTAATGATATTGATCATGAAACTTCAGATCATGTTACTACCGAACCTCGTAGGTCAACCAGAGTAAGATCCACACCAGAGTGGTACGGTAATCCTATTCTGGAAGTCATGTTACTTGACCATGGCGAACCTACGAACTATGAGGAAGCGATGATGAGCCCAGATTCCGCAAAATGGCTTGAGGCCATGAAATCTGAGATGGGATCCATGTATGAGAACAAAGTATGGACTTTGGTTGACTTGCCTGATGATCGGCAAGCCATCGAGAATAAATAGATCTTCAAGAAGAAGACTAACGCTGATGGTAATGTTACTGTCTACAAAGCTCGACTTGTTGTGAAATGTTTTCGACAAGTTCAAGGGGTTGACTACAATGAGACTTTCTCACCCGTAGTGATGCTTAAGTCTATCAGAATCACGTTAGCAATTACCACATTTTATGATTATGAAATATGGCAAATGGATGTCAAAACTGCATTCCTGAACGGATTTCTAGAAAAATTGTTGTATATGATGCAACCAGAAGGTTTTGTCGATCCAAAAGGTGCTAACAAAGTGTGCAAGCTCCAGTGATCCATTTATGGAATGGTGCAAGCCTCTCGGAGTTGGAATAAACACTTTGATAGTGTGATCAAAGCATATGGTTTTATATAGACTTTTGGAGAAGCATGTATTTACAAGAAAGTGAGTGGGAGCTCTGTAGCATTTCTGATATTATATGTAGACGACATATTGTTGAATTGAAATGATATAGAATTTTTGGATAGCATAAAAGGATACTTGAATAAAAGTTTTTCAATGAAAGACCTCGGTGAAGCTGCTTATATATTGGGCATCAAGATCTATAGAGATAGATCAAGACGCTTAATTGGACTTTCACAAAGCACATACCTTGATAAAGTTTTGAAAAAGTTCAAAATGGATCAAGCAAAGAAAGGGTTCTTGGTTGTATTACAAGGTGTGAAGTTGAGTCAGACTCAATGCCTGACCACTACAGAAGATAGAGAGAAAATGAAAGATGTTCCCTATGCTTCAGCCATAGGCTCTATCATGTATGCAATGTTGTGTACCAGACCTGATGTGTGCCTAGCTATTAGCTTAGCAGGGAGGTACCAAAGTAATCCAGGAGTGGATCACTGGACATCGGTCAAGAATATCCTGAAATACCTGAAAAGGATTAAGGATATGTTTCTCGTTTATGGAGGTGACAAAGAGCTAGTCGTAAATGGTTACGTCGATGCAAGCTTTGACACTGATCCGGATGATTCTAAATCGCAAACCGGATACGTGTTTATATTGAACAGTGGAGCTGTTAGTTGGTGCAGTTCTAAACAAAGCGTCGTGGCAGGATCTACATGTGAAGCGGAGTATATAGTTGTTTCGAAAGCAGCAAATGAAGGAGTCTGGATGAAGGAGTTCATATCCGATCTAGGTGTCATACCTAGTGCATTAGGACCAATGAAAATCTTTTGTGACAATACTGGTGCAATTGTCTTGGCAAAGGAATCCAGATTTCACAAGAGGACCAAGCACATCAAGAGACGCTTCAATTCCATCCGGGACCAAGTCCAGGTGGGAGACATAGAGATTTGCAAGATACATACGGATATGAATGTTGCAGACCCGTTGACTAAGCCTCTTCCACGAGCAAAACATGATCAACACCAAGGCTCCATGGGTGTTAGAATCATTACTGTGTAATCTAGATTATTGACTCTAGTACAAGTGGGAGACTAAAGGAAATATGCCCTAGAGGCAATAATAAAGTTATTATTTATTTCCTCATATCATGATAAATGTTTATTATTCATGCTAGAATTGTATTAACCGGAAACATAATACATGTGTGAATACATAGACAAAGATAGTGTCACTAGTATGCCTCTACTTGACTAGCTCGTTGATCAAAGATGGTTGTGTTTCCTAGCCATAGACATGAGTTTTCATTTGATTAACGGGATCACATCATTAGGAGAATGATGTGATTGACTTGACCCATTCCGTTAGCTTAGCACTTGATCGTTTAGTATGTTGCTATTGCTTTCTTCATGACTTATACATGTTCCTATGACTATGAGATTATGCAACTCCCGTTTACCGGAGGAACACTTTGTGTTCTACCAAACGTCACAACGTAACTGGGTGATTATAAAGGAGCTCTACAGGTGTCTCCGAAGGTACATGTTGAGTTGGCGTATTTCGAGATTAGGATTTGTCACTCCGATTGTCGGAGAGGTATCTCTGGGCCCTCTCGGTAATGCACATCACTATAAGCCTTGCAAGCAATGTAGCTAATGAGTTAGTTAGTTGTGGGATGATGCATTACGTAACGAGTAAAGAGACTTGCCGGTAATGAGATTGAACTAGGTATTGAGATACCAACGATCGAATCTCGGGCAAGTAACATACCGATGATAAAGGGAACAACGTTTGTTGTTATGCGGTTTGACCGATAAAAATCTTCGTTGAATATGTAGGAGCCAATATGAGCATCCAGGTTCTGCTATTAGTTATTGGCTGGAGACGTGTCTCGTTCATGTCTACATAGTTCTCGAACCCGTAGGGTCCGCACGCTTAAAGTTCGGTGACGATCGGTATTATGAGTTTTTGTGTTTTGATGTACCGAAGGTAGTTCGGAGTCCCGGATATGATCATGGACATGACGAGGAGTCTCGAAATGGTCGATACGTAAAGATCGATATATTGGATGACTATGTTCGGACACCGGAATGGTTTTGGATGGTTTCGGGCATATACCGGAGTACCGGGGGGTTACCGGAACCCCCCGGGGGGTTTATTGGGCCTCATGGGCCCTAGTTGAGAAGAGGAGGGGCGGCCAGGGCAGGCCGCACGCCCCTCCCCCTCTAGTCCGAATAGGACAAGGAGGGGGGCGGCGCCCCCCCCCCCTTTCCTTCCTCTCCTCTCTCCCTTCCTTTCCCCCTCCTACCCCAACTAGGAAAAGATGGAGTCCTACTCCCGGTGGGAGTAGGACTCCTCTCTTGCGTGCCTCCTCCTGGCCGACCGCCCCTTCCCCCTTGATCCTTTATATACGAGGGCAAGGGGCACCTCTAGAGACAACAATCGATCTCTTGATCTCTTAGCCGTGTGCGGTGCCCCCCTCCACCATATTCCACCACGGTAATATCGTAGCGGTGCTTAGGCGAAGCCCTGCGTCGGTAGCATCATCAACACCGTCATCACGCCGTCGTGCGGAAGGAACTCTCCCACAAAGCTCTGCTGGATCTGAGTTCGTGGGACGTCATCGAGCTGAACGTGTGCTAAACTCAGAGGTGTCGTACGTCTGGTACTTGATCAGTCGGATCGTGAAGACGTACGACTACATCAACCGCGTTGTGCTAACGCTTCCGCTTTCGGTCTATGAGGGTACATGGACAACACTCTCCCCTCCTGTTGCTATGCATCACCATGATCTTGTGTGTGCGTAGGAATTTTTTTGAAATTACTACGTTCACCAACATTTTCCTCTTGTTTTGGACTCTAATTTGCATGATTTGAATGAAACTAACCCGGACTGACGTTGTTTTCAGCAGAACTACCATGGTGTTGTTTTTGTGTAGAAATAAAAGTTCTCGGAATGGAACAAAACTTTGCAAGGATTTTTTATATAATAAAAGAAAATATCTGGAGCCAAGAACCACCGGAGGGGGCACCTGGGTGGGCACAACCCACCAGGGCGCGCCACCCCCTCCAGGCGCGCCCAGGTGGGTTGTCCCCACCTAGTGGCCCCGTAGACCCTGAAACCGACGCTATAAAATCCTATTTTTCCAGAAAAAATCAGGGAGAAATAATTATCGCATTTCACGAGACGGAGCCACCGCCGTCTCCTGTTCTTCATCGGGAGGCCAGATCTAGAGTTCGTTTGGGGCTCCGGAGAGGGGGATCTTCGATCTTCATCATCACCAACACTTCTCCATCGTCAATTCCATGATGCTCCCCACCAGGAGTGAGTAATTCCTTCGTAGGCTCGCTGGTCGATGAGGATTTGGATGAGATTCATCATGTAATCGAGTTAGTTTTGTTAGGGCCTAATCTAGTATCCATTATGTTCTGAGATTGGTGTTGCTATGACTTTGCCATGCTTAATGCTTGTCACTTTGGGCCCGGGTGCCATGATTTCAGATCTTAACTGTTTATGTTATCACCATTATATCCATGTTCTAGATCCGATCTTGCAAGTTATAGTCACATACTACGTGTTATGATCCGGCAACCCCGGAGTGACAATAGTCGGGATCACTCCCGATGATGACCGTAGTTTGAGGAGTTCATGTATTCACCATGTGCTAATGCTTTGTTCCCGTACTCTACTAAAAGGAGGCCTTAATATCCCTTAGTTTCCAATAGGACCCCGCTGCCATGAGAGGGTAGGACAAAAGATGTCATACAAGTTCTTTCCATAAGCATGTATGACTATATACGGAATACATGCCTACATTATATTTATGAACTGGAGCTAGTGTTGTATCGCCCTAGGTTATGATTGTCTCATGATGAATATCATCCAACGAATCACCGATCGAATGCCTACGAATTTACCTATTATTGTTCTTGCTAAGTTACTACTGCTGCTACTGTTATCATTATTGCTACAAAACTATTGCTATGACTGTTACCGTCACTATTGTTGCTACTACTATTATCAAAACTATCATACTACTTTGCTACTGATCACTTTGCTGCAGATAATTAATCTCCAAGTGTGGTTGAATTGACAACTCAGCTGCTAATACTTGCAAATATTCTTTGGCTCCCCTTGTGTCGAATCTATAAATTTGGGTTGAATACTCTACCCTCTAAAACTGTTGCGATCCCATATACTTGTGGGTTATCACATCTCTTCACTTCCTAAGCGGCAATCTCATTTGTGATGAGATCAAGCCTAGAGTACATTTCAGCGACACCTTCACCATCCTTCATTTTGAACTTGTCAAGTTGACTTTGAAGTGCATCCAATTTGGATTCCTTGACGGACTCGGTACATTCGTGCATATCAACCAAAGTATCCCAAATTTCCTTTGCATTCTCAAGCCGGCTGATTTTGTTGAATTCTTTGGGGCACAATCCGTTGAAGAGGATATCGCAAGCTTGAGCGTTGTATTGCAACATCTTCAATTCTTCCGGTAGCTTCATGATTCGGTTCTCTTCCATCTTTAAAGAATTCACCTTGCAAACTAATACATACAATAGCCGAAACAGCGGGGTTATGTCCAAGAATATGCATTTTCATCTTATGCTTCCAACTAGCAAAATTAGTGCCATCAAAGTAAGGACCTCTAAGGTGGTAATTTCCCTCACTAGACGCCATACTCTCCTAGGTTGTGAAACCAAGGCTATGATCACCAAAGCTATGGAAATCAAGGCAAATGGAGACCAGAGCTCTAATACCACTTGTAGGATCGAAAGTAGGTCTAGAGGGGGTGATTAGACTACTTGACCAAATAGAAATCTAGCCTTTTCCCAATTTTAAGTCTTGGCAGATTTTAGCAACTTATAGCACAAGTCAAGCAATCAACCTACACATGCAATTCTAAGAGTGTGGCAGCAGAATGTAAAATATTGCATATGGAGGTAAAGGGAAGGGTTTGGAGAAGGCAAACTCAATGTAGACATGGAGGTTTTTGGCGTGGTTCCGATAGGTGGTGCTATTATACATCCACGTTGATGGAGACTTCAACCCACGAAGGGTAACAGCTGCGCGAGTCCACGGAGGCTCCACCCATGAAGGGTCCACGAAGAAGCAACCTTGTCTATCCCACCATGGCCATCACCCACGAAGGACATGCCTCACTTGGGTAGATCTTCACGAAGTAGGTGATCTCCTTGCCCTTACAAACTCCTTGGTTCAACTCCACAATCTTGATGGAGGCTCCCAAGTGACACCTAACCGATCTAGGAGATACCACTCTCCAAAAGGTAATAGATGGTGTGTTGAACTCGGTGGGACTGATTTCAGCAATGAGCAAATAGAGAGTTAGTCAGGCAAACTCGGTGGGACCTATCGCTCCTTTCGGTGATACCGAAACGTTACAAAAGAGAAACAGAGAGTTTGCATTGTGAACTCGGTGGGACCAATCGCTCATCTTGGTAGGACCGAAACGTTATGAAGGGAAACAGGGAGTTTGCAATCCCATCTCGGTGAGACCGAACTGATTAGGGTTTCTGGCTATGGTTATTTCAAAAGAACTCGATGGCACCGGATGAATCAAATCGGTGGGGCCGAGTTTGACTATAGGTTTAGGACATATTTGGATTTGAGAAAGTGGTTGAGGGCTTTGGAGCATATCACTAAGCATTTTGAGCAAGTAGACCATTAAGCAACACCTCATCCCCTTTTAATAGTATTGGCTTTTCCTATGGACTCAATGTGATCTTGGATCACTAAAATAGAAATGAATAGTCTTGAGCTTTTGCCAATCTTTGTCCTTAGCATTTTGAGGGGTCCACATCTCTGGTCCATGTCATTGCCAATCATTGAACTTTCTGAAATAATCAACTTAAATGGATATTAGTTCAATGAGCTATATGTTGTTATGAATTACCAAAACCACCCAGGAATTAGTTGCACTTTCACTCTACGAGTAATCCCTCCGTCACCAACCAGCTGCCTTGTTGTGTATCCCTAAAAAATGCCTCACTATGTATTCTTCCTCCCGAAAATCATGTTTGCATATCGAAATGAAGCCCCCAACCCAAATACAAACCCCAGCACATGATATTTTCTTTGTTCGAGGAGATAAGTGCTTGATAGGACAATGAGACTAAATGGGATATATCATGTACATGGTATGTATGTACGTATATGTTGTTATATGTCCATTACCTGAAGATTATTTCATCCCATGTTTGCAGACTTTTCTTTGCAACATTTCTTATGATGAATTAGACTGATTGCTTGAAAACTCCAATGAAGTTGGGTAATTGATATCACACCTTTTTTCAGGTGGGTAATGAGTAATGTGCGCGCGTCCGGCATGTGCATTCTTGAGGCATCTAGTTTTAAGTCAGCTTCATAGGCGTTGTAGAGTGTACAAAACACTTTTTATTATTAGAGTGGGGAAAGCATTTCCTCAAAAAATTAGCTTTATCGTTATAATGATGGGCTAGTACAACTACGATAGAAGACAAAGGCCGAGCAGAGGGCATGGAGTCATGGGTCCACCGAGCTCCTCCCCGCCAACGGATCCTCCTCCCGGCCTCCCCGCTGATGAATCGTCATTGTTTCAAGTGATTTAGCTTGACAAGGTTTCAACTGCAGACTGCAGTTTAGAAGGCACTGGCCTGCTCAAACTCAGACAACCAACTATTGACTTCAGTGCTTATGCTTCAAGAGCATCTCATTTCATCATCATAAATATCAGCCATATGGTCCAACAATCCGTTGTCATGGCACAAATAAACTAAGCATTAGGTTTTTCAGGCACAAGACATGAGGATCAATGCTTGAAGGCTAATCACTCAGAAAGCGAAGTTAGTTAGCAGACGAGTGTCTTTCAGTTCCCCCCTGCCCTCATGTTTCTAGATAATTTTCAAACATAGAGATAAAAAACTAAGCTAACCTTTGCTCCTGAATATTCTTCTGGTTCATTTTCCAATATATTGTTTGGTTGAAATGTACTTCGAGGCAAAAGAAGTGGGAATATCCATCTCTGCTGGACCTGAAAAATGTCATCAGGGTTAACTCACAGTGTATTTAGTCCCATTGGAAAAAGCCATGCAGCTCAACCATGTAAGCCAACAGGCTACCGACGATGATATTTAATTGAATTATTGGATGTGTCATTTTTATTCCATGCATTGACATAAGTACTAGTAATATTTAGAATCAGATCAGGTTGAAACTTGCCATCAAATTTGGGCTTCCAATTCACACCAGGAGCACTATCAATTTGTGCCGACTTTCTAAGGTGAGGCTTCATCACTCTGAGTTCAGGACCAGAAAGGATTGAGGATTTAAAATTCTCACCACAAGCGTCTCTATGATGCCCATTAATGAAGTCGCTGCCCTGCGGATGTTCAGTTGGAATTAGGAAACATCACAATTACACATATATAGGATATTGGGGACTAGGGAAAATAACCTCCATACTTCTTGTAGGTCCCTGATCTGGGGGCGTGAGCTGCTGCAGCCCCGGCGAGCTGCTACAGGGGATGGGCGGGGCGCGAGCTGTTGTAGGCGCGCAGTGCGAGGGGCGTGCGGGGCGCGGCTGGGGCGAGAGCTGCTGCAGACCGACGAGCTGCTGCGGGGGGCGGGGTGCGAGCTCGCTGCGGCACCGGCGCTGCGAGCGGCGGCCGGAGGAGAGCCGCGGGGCGGGCGCGGTGAGCTGCGGCATGGGGAGAGCGGCGGGCGGCGAGCAGGGCGGGCGGCGGACGCGGCAAGCGCCCACAGGAGCTCGCACACCGGGTGTTTGACTGAATGACACGCGGAGATGTCAAAAATGTGTCTGCCCAGGTTGGGCGCATCGGCCGACCCAATCAAAAAAGCAGATACGAACGGGCGACCCAAACAGACAAAAAGCGAATAAAATCGATGTCTGGGTCAGCCCGTTGGAGTTGCTCTTAGGCGTGGGGTACAACACCAACCAGCCAGCCACCAAGCTGCCTTTCATACCAACCGAGCTTACAACTTTAGTACAAACGAGGTTGCACAGCCCTGTACACGTATGTTACACCAACACGAGGAAACCCTATCATTTTGATCTTCACATCAAAACGCACCAGCTGTTCCTTGGGGAAAAAAGGGGTAAGCCGATCATACACACACACAAACAAGTTACAAACACCCACCCACTAACACAGGCGCGCGGTCAACAAGCTCAGGTCAGGCAGCAGCGATGTCACTGGCACTGGCAGCATGGCCCTGGTTCTCACCGGCTGCCTCATCGACGGCCATGTTATCGGTGGGCTCCCGCTCCTGCTCCACCGGCACGGCACGCCCCTCGTCGGAGGGCCGCTCTTCGCTCTCCATCGGAGCGGGTTGAGATGGGACTGTGGCCGTGCCGGAGCTGCTCCCCTGCTCCGCCGCCAGGCTCACCAGGCCGTTCTGCTTCATGTAGCTCTCCAAGGGGCGGTTCGCAACCTCGAGGAGGCTGACCATGCTCACCCGGGGCTGGCCGCCATGCTGCTGCTCCTCCTCGCGGCTAGCGGGGTGGAAGTTGAGGTCTATGTGGCCCTTGCTCGCGTCGGCCTTGTCGAACATGATCACGTCGCCGTCTCGCATGGTGTCCACCGTCTGGGGGGACCGCGACAGGTTGCTTCCCTCGGGCTCGTCCCTGCCCACCCAAGAGATCCTCTTGCTCGCCTCGGCCTCCTCTCGCTCGGACTGCCGTTGCTTCTTCCTCATCATGAGCGTCTTGAAACGGCGCCTGACAGTCATGCACACGTTGCAAGTGCACGCCGGGTTGTGCTTCGGCCCCTTGCCGCTGGGCGGCTGGATGCACACTATGCAAGTGCAGCCGGGCCGGTGCCGGGGGTGCTTGGTGGTCGTTGCAACAGAAGCAGCGCCTTGGTTCCCGACCTCCCCAAAGACTGCGGCAGTGGCCAACGCGTCAAGGCTCGACGCATCCATTTCGGGGATGCTCTGCTTCAAGAAATAGTTGCTCTTCCGCCTCCTGATCTCTGCAGTGATGGTTAGCCTTTTAGGTTCTGTTCAATGGTGATGTCTTGTGTAAACATTTCCTCTTTCCATTTTTATTTTCATTTTTACTTGTCGCAAGGTGAAGCTGCCCAAATGTCCTTTCTTTATCATGGATATCTTGTACTCTTGTTATCAGGGCTAGCAAATAATGCATACCTTCGTACTGCTGGAGAATACTTTGTAATTCCTTGTGGGCTAATTCTTCAGGTGCAGAGCAGGAACAGCTGCATATTGTAGCAACTGATTTAAGCACAAGCAGCTAAGCAGAATGTGAAAGCACTATGAAATACGATGAAAATAATATGAAACACTAACAAAGAGAGGATACAACATTATTGCACTGGTATGTCTGCAAAAGCAATGTAATTATAATAGAATTATTTCACATTGAGGAAAATCGTGATGAACACAGGGATAACAATAGAGAATTGTTTCAAGGCTGAAGAAGTAATAGCAAACAATATTCTGAATAACATCACAAAATATTCTGATTGTATTTAGAGTTTTAGACTATTAGATAGCTCATGAGTAGACAGTATTAGATACGCGATGCTACTATGTTTTTCATAGACCTAATCAAGATATACTATGCAATAAAGTAAAAAGGTTTTTTTTAGCACAGAGTAAGAAGGTCCATATATTTTCAAATAGACTGATTCCAAAAAAAAATCTTTTCAAATAGTTAAACCAGCAAATCATTCTCAGGTGGTCAGTCAGAGGAGAAAACAGAGGTTGTTTAATTAAAAGAAATTTTTGCTCGGATATGGCTCCATCACAAATGTGAACTAGTATTACCTTTTTGGATCCCATGTGTTGTCAGCACATCTCCACTTGGAGGCAATAATGACATTAAGAGGCAG
Organism: Triticum aestivum; assembly: GCF_018294505.1. Lineage (NCBI taxonomy): Eukaryota > Viridiplantae > Streptophyta > Magnoliopsida > Poales > Poaceae > Triticum > Triticum aestivum. Next base: position 97,311,315 of record NC_057798.1, on the reverse strand, counting down.
ACGACGCCATTTTGAGCAATCATCACACTGAATCCATTGGTCTTGTTCCCTAAATATACACAATCAGGTATTTGCACAACTTGGTACTATTGAAGCTAAAAACATAAACTTCCATATGATTTTCTAACATGTTGGAAACTAGACTACCATGGTATTTTGTTGTTCGTTGAGTTTCTTACCCTGTAGAACGACTGGTGAAAATTGATCTCTTTGCAAAGACAGGAGGTTCCTGCATGTACGTGGTAAAGTTAGAATAGGTTCAGTTATCGAAGTCCATTGCTGAGAACAAAGAGTTGTCTTGCTAGGCTTCCAATGAAGGGTGCCTTGAAGTGCTGGAACGTGAAGAATGAAGCCAGCTTACATCATATTCTTCAAATTCATAGTCCTCAATCATCACAACTGTTGGTTTTGCAGATGGAGCAGGACGCAACAACTCCTGAGCCTCTTCCCAGGAAAGCTTCAGTTCCAGGGCTTCCTCGTTATCCATTAAAAGCCTCCTGCTTTTGGAACCAATATTGCGGCTTTTTTTGTGTAAAAACTGAAAAGACCCCTCATCTGGCCTGCCACCAAATCTATCTGCCTTAAGCCAACTAACCTCCCCATCAGCTGAGTTGGCATGATGATCAAATAGAGAGCTTGGCTGGAGATCTGCAGCTCCCTTCATTGACTGAAGAAATCCTGAGTAACCACTTACTATGGATAGATTCTCATTTGTGTTAGAAAAGAATGAATCACCGAGAAGGGAACCAGTTGCAATGGCTGAAATCTGTGAGTCCTGTGTAGAAGTAACATAAATACATTGAAGTAAAGCTGGAGGCACAGAATAGGGAACAGAATTGCTTTGAAATTCAAACTTACTGGCAAACTGACAGTGTTTGTGGCCTTTCGGAAGCCCATAACAAGTTTCCCTCCAGGTTCTATCCGACTGAAGGTCACTGTAGACAATGAAAAACACCAGTACATATAAAAATCTTCCCAGTAAAATCACATACACCAGTACATATAAAAATCTTCCTAGTAAAATCACAATACTCCCTCCGTTTTTATTTACTCCACATATTAGCTTTGACTGAAGTCAAACTTTTAGAAAAATATATGAACATTTACAATAACAAAGCTATATGATGTGAAAAATTATTCAATGATGAATCTAATGGTATTGATTAGGTGGTGTATATGTTAATATATTTTCCTACAAACTTGTTGAAAGCTTATAAAGTTCGACTTTAGACAAAGCTAATATGCAGAGTAAATAAAAATGGAGGCAGCACAAAGAGCATGGTATAAGCCAATAATTCTATGCAGCATATTCACTTTATATAGCATGGAAACCATGTAAAGATGACAAAGGTTACTGAATCATGTAAGAGCTGTTGCTGGACATGAAAATTTGAGACAGAAATACAGTGATATGGATACAACAAAAATACAATGAACACATGTTATATATGTCACTTGCACTTGTCCATTCCATGATAACTGGCAATGCGTCTAGCTTAGAAAGTTGAAACTGCTTAAGGAGATTCATAATTTATCTCTTTACTGAAGTAAAATTTTATGCTTCGGTTGCTTTCCCAGTAAAAATGCCAAAGTAAACACAAATGTTCGATAGAATAAGATTCACATAGGACCATTTTTATTCACAGAATTATAAAAATACAGGAATACTCCCTCCGTCCGAAAATACTTGTCGGAGAAATGGATAAAAATGGATGCATGTAGAGCTAAAATGCATCTAGATACATCCATTTCTCCGACAAGTATTTCCGGACGGAGGGAGTATGGAAAAATTAGGTATTGGTGTCATGATACGTTGAGTCCTACAGGAATTGAGAACCCTGGGATATATAACAAAAATTGCTGGTTGCACCACAGGAAAAAAGAGGAAATATTTTTAAGGATTGGGTGTTCGCTATTGTCGTAGACACAAAAGGACCTAAAGGGAAATTTCCATTGGAATTGCATGTGAATTATTCCATAGGAAAATTTGCTATGGTTCCATAGTTCTCAGTTCTACAAATCAAACAAGCTAAAAAATTCCCAAGGAATAGAATCTTGCAAAATTCCTATGGAACTCCTCTGAATGAATGAAGCCCTACGTAAAATCAAGCTTAAACCATGAACATGTGCGTGATGCAATAGAGCAAGCGATGCTTATTATCATACTCCCTCCGTCGCAAGATAACTGTCATGGCTTTAGTTCAAATTTGAACAAATTTGAACTAAAGCCATGACAGTTATTTTGGGACGGAGGGAGTATATAATATGATAATAAGATTCCTCAAAAAATCATATATAAGAAATAAGTTGCAAATCACCTGTATCACCAGCTTGTAATTGTAAGGACTGTATGCATGGTGTAACACCCTCCAAGACATACATTCTGCTGTTGTTATTTGGCCAGAATCTGAACTGAAAATGCCATTCTTTGCCTTTTGCATCTTGAATTGTCAAGGGACGACCTTCTGGCTGAGAGATTGGTGGAAAATAGGCCTACATAGAGTACCTCAGCAACTCAGGATTATAGGGGAGAAAACTTATATATGTTATGGGGATATTATCAAGCAGTTTGCTGACCGACATCACAGCAGCTATGTGAATGGCGCTTTCTAACCATGAAACATGTTTCACTTGAGCATTTAGACAGAAGTATCACCAATATAATGATGTTCCCATTCTAAATACGCCATGAGAATGCAAATAGGCAAAATAGCAATGGACTAAATGCTAATTAGATTGACTTGTTGTCTGTGTTACAACAGGTTTTCTGCATTGCTTATTTTCATTTCCAATCAATCTCTTGAACATAGGCAACTGTGCTTCCCCAAACTCTAACATCCGGGAGCTCATGGTGCTCCTTGCATAAAGATTTTTATCATACAGATTATATGGCAAAGTGAAATAGAAACGTGTGGCAACAGCATACTGAATTATGAAGAGAAAGCAGAAGGGTTGCTATACAGAAGAGACATATCACCTCGGCACAGGCTTTTGGAAGAACAAGTCGTCCTATGCGGCCTGCATCACTAGCACTTAGAACCTTCTCAAACAGTGGAACGATGGTTGAATTCGAACTTGCAGCAAAATCCAGTCAAGGAACACAACACAATATCAACAACAAAAACAAATACACAGCATATTTAAGACGCTGCCTCTCCTACTAGATCAACTATGCACCATGTAATTTGCACGTAGATAATTTAAGCATCAGTGTTGCCAAGGAGTTGAAAAAACAATATTAAAGGATACTCTCCAGAAATTTGCTGCAGCTCTTGATCTGTTATTCTTGGCCAATACCGTGGAAGTAATTGATTGCGACCCCTTCCTTCAGCAGGTGGTCTGGCAACACGAAGATGTGGAAAACCATCTCTCATTGGATCGAAGGCAGCACCTTCGGCAACCCTTGATGGTCTGGTGAGAAAATGCCGAGCCCTCTGCGCATGCTGAAATGGAGATAATGTGGTAGCAAGTTCTCTTCCTTCAGAAAACGGTGTTGTTGGTGACACCATGGGTCTTTCCATAGTTGAAGTAGCCTCCATCTTGTTTCCATTATTAGCAATGCCTAAGCTCATACTGAGGCCTGCCTCTGAAATTGATTCACTTGTTGTGCTATCGGCTGTAGGGTCTCTATTATCATCTCTTCGTGTACACTGGGATTGGGGAGACTCTAATGCACTCTGAGGCCTAATTAAGAAAGGCATCCTTCCCATGTCCCCAATACTGAGTGTTGGTTGCTCCCACTTAATCTGCCTTGCGCCATTTTCAATTTCCTTTTGCCTCAAATTGTTACTGCTTTGCCCGATTTCCAAGTTTTTTACCATGAATGGATGATTGCTCTTAGCTATAATAGCAATATCATCATTTCTGGAATCGATCATAAGGGACGGTGACTCCAACGGTCTACCTGGCAACAACTCATCGCTTTTACCAAAGAGTCTCTGGTTATTTTGAGGAGGTAAAAAAAGCTTTGGAGCCACTTGACATGAAACCTGCAGAAAGAACAATCAGCTTTGGAAAGAAAAGAAATGGAAGATGACACAACAAAGAAACTTACAGGGTGAGCTCCTGGATTTTTCATGCAATTCGCGCATTGAACTCCTCCGCTATCAAGTAGATCAAAGGAATTCTTCGAAGCAACACAACCGCAATGGAGACGCTGAAACGGCGGAGCCCCTTGGAATTATCGTTGTGAAACAGTTTGGTTGCATATAACTCACAACATGTGTCACAGTCTCACTCACCTTCCCACAAAACGAACAGTCCCTCCAACCGGACTCCTTTTGGTGGAATATATCGCAGAAGACAAACTGCTCGAACGCCAACCTGAGCGCAGAAGAAATGATATGGTAAATATCGACAGGTCCAGAAAATTGAACTGTAAATTGGTAGTAACAGTAATTTCCTATGTTGCAGGAAAAACAATCTTCAAATACTACTAGATTAAACATGTTTCTCCCGTCATCATCGAAAACGAACCGCAAGAGAACTTCCATTGTCACAACACCTAATAGTTACTGTCAAGCAAGCAGCAAGTCTGAGTCAACCATACAGGCCACAGAGGTGACTTTCACCAAGCAGCAGGCAATGTTTCCTCAAGCAAGCACCAACTCTGAGTCAACCATACAAGACACAGAGGTGACTCTTACCAATTCGGTCACAACTCATAAGCATAGAGGATCGATTTCCACAATTAAGCTGCTGCAAGCAATTTTTGGGTCGGCCCTGAGTAACTGAACGATTACACAAAATCTGAATTCAACATGAGCTCTACGCAATCAGGTAGTACTAACTATCTGTTCTATGTCGCTGGTAGGTATCCACGCAGGCTACAGCGAAGTCAACTCCGCTTTTCTGAAAAACTGCTGCTACACACGCGCAAGACAAAAAGGAAATCCACAGATTGCCCAACCGCAACAAGGAACAAAACATCGTCTGCCCGAGAGGAAAAGGCGCGGGGGGCAAAGGCAGAGCATCGAGACGAATCGATTCGTCCAGCCGACGAGCTAGCCAGCGAGCCAGCCATCCCGTTCGGAACAGAGCAGAGCACGCACGCGCAGAGAGAGCAGGCGCGGTGGAAGGGAGGGAGGGAGGGAGGCGTACCCGCACTTGTCGCAGAGCACGGCGAAGCCGCCGGATCGCAGCGGCCAGCCCTTCCTCCAGTCCCCCGCCCCCGGGGCCGGCGCGCCGCACGCCGCGTTCATGCACCTCGCCGCCGCCGCGGCGCCCATCCCCGCCATGGCCGCCCGCTCCGCTCCGTCGCGCGCGGAAGAGTCCGCCGCCCTCCCTCTCCGATCAGGCTGCTGCTGCTGCTTGCCCCCGCCGAAAAGGGAAAGCTGAGTCCACCTCGGCCCACCGCATCACCCACCCGCCCCCGCCCGAGATACGGAGGGAGAGAGGGAGGGAGGGGGGCTGCGCGCGGTGGGGGAGGCGTAGTTTTCCGCTGGATGTGGAGAGAGCAACCGACGCACGCACGAACGGGCGGGCGATCGGTGGCGACTGGCGCATGCGGTGCGGTGCGGATGCGGGGAAGCCAAGGGAGGGAGGGAAGGACAACGACGAGATGGGGGATGCCGGAGCTGCCTGCAAGCAGTACTCCTACTACTACACTACTACGAAAAGCAGATTGAGGAAGGAAATCCTTTTTCCTCCGTAAAATAAAGCCAGCTGAAAGCAACGGCCGGGATTTTTTAGGGGCGAGGCGAGCGAGCGTGGCTTTTTGTTCCTGTGCGTGCGTGCGTGCGTGCGTGCATGCACGACATGCCGTGCTTTTTCTATGGTTTCCGCCCCGCTGGCTGGCCGGCCGGCAGTTGTGCTGGCTGTTGCGCTGCGTTGCTCCCCTCCACGACGTCGGCTCGGCTGCGGCTCGCAGTCATGGGCGCACATGCCAATCGGCGGTGACCAGTCGTCAGGCCTACTACTACTATCACAGCCAGGCCAGGCCTTCACTCGTTCATTTCTCTATTGGTAGGAGTAGAAATGAGAGGAGGCACATGCTTTTGCGCATGCCTGACGGGGCACAGGGCTCGGTTTAGTTTATGGCGGATTGTTCTCCCGGAAGAAAACAAAAAGGAGACGATGAACTGCATGCGTGTCTGTGCCTCTGCCTCTGTGCTCTCTGCGCTGCGCTGCACCGAATTCAATGCGAGCGAGGAATTTTAGAATGCCAGCCAGTCCAGACGCCGGCCCGCCCGCCGGCCTTCAATGCCTCCGGCTCCGGCGCCGGCAGGCGGCCTGTGACGTCGCCTTCAGTCGGTGCGGCCGAGTAAACGCCGCACGCACGTTTCCAGCCGGCCGCGAGCGCCTCCTCTCATGAAGTGCACAGCCGCTCCGGCGCGGCACACGCGCGCACGCATCAAAGAGCTCACCTCGCAGCGAGCGAACACAGGGCAGAGAAAACGCAGCACAGGGAGAGGGAATTGAAGGCGCTCGCGGTGGCCCGGCCGGCCGGCGGGGCCCGCGCGGTGGCCGTCGCCGATGATCGGGGCAGAGGACGTGGCTCGCCGCGACGTGGACCGGTGGGGCTCGCAGTTTCCCGCGACGTCACGTGAGCACTGCGATCCCCCGCGCGCGCACGTTGCGCCTGTTGCCTACGTCGCGCGCATGCCTGGACGAGATGCTGGCGTCTACATGCACGCATGCTGCCGTCGGCCTCCGGCGGCTGACGCGTGGGACCCGGCGCGTCGACGTCGGGCTGTACGACCGGTGAGGTGGACGTAGAGTACGAGCGGAGCAGTGGTAGTACGTGCTACGTAGCCAGCGTCTCCGTGGCCACGAGGTGAGCGCGGCTACGTGCACCCGCCCGACATGGCGCACATCGCCGACGGCGACGGCCCGGGCGCACGGGCGCCGCGCCGGGGCCCGCGTGGAGGCGACCGGCGACTGTTCTCCTTTTTCCGGCGACGGCGACCGTTGCGTTGCGTTGGCGGGACGAGTGGAGAAACGAGGAGCGCGCATCGGGAAGGAACGGAAAACGGGGCACTGTGAATACGTGACGTACTATTATATTCTCGTGGCGTGGGTGTGCGTGGGAGGGCAGGTGATTCGGCAGTTGGTGGGGCCCGTGCTCGGTCGTGTTCAGTGTTGGAACAGTCGGGTGATTGGCTGGGCTCAGAAATGTGAGGAACGGCGCAGGCACGTCGGTCGTCCGGTGCGGCCGGGCGTGTCGGCCCGCAAACAGGCCTCCAGTTTCTTTTTTTTTAAACATCCGATCATATATTAATTAATTAAAACGTCGTTACAATCGTTCATAACAGCAGGCGCCACACAGGGCGAAAAATTATTAAAAAGAAAACCATCACATCTATTATCGAAACTAAATTTAGCAATCTCATGCGCTACTGAATTGGCCCTTCTATTTATTTTTGACAACTTGAAGTTTCCGAGAAGCCTGATGATGCTAGGTGCTTCCTTCTTGAGGTCTATGAGCAAGGATCTGTCACAGCTTTCATTTGCTAGGAAAGAAGCCACGAACGCACAATCAGTTTCCAAAATAATAGGAATGTTAAGAAAAATACCTATATAAAGCCCGGCTAGGCATGCTCGAAGCTCCGCTTCATCCACACTAGAGCATAACCCAATGAAGTCCCAAGATGAGACAATGATGTCACCCGTACAGCTCCTGGCCACCACCCCAACGCTCGCGACACTTAAACTCTTTACAAAACTTGCATCGACATTGATCTTGATGTGGCCAAAAGGAGGCGGCTGCCACACCTCTCTGGACCTCACAACAGTATTACTTGCACTAAAACCAGACACCACCTCTTTTCCTTTGTTATTGGTGACTACCTCATTTGTAGGCTGACACGACGAAAATGCCAACCAGTAACTCTCCAGAAACATGGTGGATCCTATAACAGTTTATTTTCCTTTCCCAAAAGTCAACTCATTCCTTAAGTGCCAAACTCGCCAGAAAAGAAACAAGATGTGCTCCCTTTGCGAACAACTTAACTGGTCTAATAAAATAAGTAACCAGTCAGGCCCAGTATAATTAAAAGCCTCTTCCCCTGGCAAATTCCACATTTTCCTCAATGCCAAACGAAGTGCACGAGCCTTTGGGCAAGAAACAAGAGCGTGGAAAGTACTCTCATCCTCAACCCCGCAGATAGAGCAAGTGCAAATGGTAGCTTGATGATGTAAAACTCTATTAACCTGAACCGTCAGGCTATCAGATGCTGCACGCCATCCAAAAATTATAATCTTTTGTGGGATGTTGGCCTCCAGTTTCTTTTTTAACACAGTACAGACGCAAGCGCTCATATACACGCGCATACACTCATCACTATGAACGCACACACGCACACCTTACCCCTATGAACACATCCGAAAGACTTAGCCGGCATATCATCTTGAAATTTACGAAGTCGCTGTAGGCACCTCGTCATCGACGGGAACGTCTCCTCCCACTGAATACGCATTGTCGGAAATCCTGAAATAAATCCAGCAAAAAATGCGAGCATCAAGACTTGAACCATGATGGGCTGAGGAAACTATAATCCCTCTAACCATCCAACCATAGATCGGCTTGCGCTGGCCTCCAATTTCACGGCGTTTCCCTTCTCTTTTTCCGGGAAGAACTGTTTCACGGCGTCCATGGAGCTGCCTAGTGTCTTTAGACTCCTGCAGCTGTGCATAAAAATGAACTAGATTTTCTTTTTTAACAGTCTTATTCCTTTTTTTTTGCGGGGTAACAGTCTTATGTTGTTGTTCTGCGGCGTCTTTGAGGCGATAAATATTGGGGTGTAGCTAGCTCGGCACGGACAGAAGGTGTGCGTCGCCGTCACCGCAGAATCTCCACCGATACATCGACGACGACACAAAAAAAGCGACGGTTAAACAAATCGGCCGACGGGGACGGGAAAACTGCAAATGCGCCTCACGGCAGAAGAAAGAAACAACGGATGATGGCCTGATCGATCGTGGTGCCTTTGGAAAACGGGGTGATTCTAGCTTACGCGACCGGCTGATCATCACACAATCACGGGCAGCTTCATGATTGATAATATATCGTTACAATTTGCGCTCCTTGCAGATGGATTGGGCGATAATGCAGAATCGCGCAGCGGCGCAGGTTAACCTCAAACAGGAGAGGTCTGGACATGTGCAACTGCTCAACCACTGTATGCACGCGTGAACTACTGACTGTGCTGCCGTACGCGCATGCACGATATATTATTACGTCTGTGGCTTAGGGGGTGTTTGTTTTCACGGACTTTTTGGTGTAGGGATTAAAAAAAGTCCCTAGCAAACTTAACAGGGGGACTGTTTTAGGACTTTTTATTAAAAGTCCTTAGAAGCACCTCCTTGAGAGTCTTTTCCAAAAAGTCCCAGGGACTAGAAAAAGTCCTAGTACTAGAGAAACAAACACCACCTTATTAGATGATGTTAGCAAGAGTAGTTGCTCGGGGCTGTACCCCCGCTCTCACTTATTAAACATGGAGCTCTCGTTTTTTTTAAAAAACTCTGTAGCATCTGTTACTCCCTCCGCTTCAAAATAGATGACTCAACTTTGTACTATTTGGAATGGAGGGAGTACTCTTTTTGAGCGTGACAGTTAACAGAGCTAACCATGGGAACGGACTCCGGACACCCTCGCGACGCCTCCCCAGGGCGTCGACGGGGGGCGATCTTAAGCACCGCCAGCAGCCAACCACGACGCGGCCTCCCCTCCACTGTTGCCGCCGGCATAGGCCACGGTGGTGGCGGGCCCGGCGTTGAATGGGCCGGGTGCTGGATGCGCCGGTGACTCTCATGGATCGCCTGGGGGTGAGTCCAGCAGGGAGCACGCACGCAGCGGTTGCGCTATCCTCCATGGCCCACAGGATCCGAGGTCTTTGACGATGGTGGACACGGTGGCTGTCGTGGATCTGGTCCCCAGGCAGATCCCTTGTCTGTTTTGCCTATGGATGGTCGGCGGTGTGTTGTGGGGCCGGTGAGGGTTGCTGGTTCCCTGTCGGCGTACCGGCGGCGTCACACGTCTTCATGGTGAGGCTTAGTTACGAGATCGGGGTGACGCGGCTTCCGTTGAAAAAACTGCGATCATGGCAGACGATGGCGGCGTATTGATAACCCATAAGTATAGGGGATCACAACAGTTTTCGTGTGTATAGTATTCAACTCAAATTTATTGATTCGACACAAAGAGAGCCAAAAAATATTCTCAAGGATTAGCAGCTGAGTTGTCAATTCAATCACACCTGGAAAACTTAATATCTGCAGCAAAGTAGTATGGAAGTAACAGTGACAGTGGCAAAAGTAACAGTAGCAGTTTTGTAGCAATCGTAACAGTGACAACGGAGAAGTAACTTAGCAAAGATCAATATGAAACAAGCTCGTAGGCAATGGATCAATGATGGATAATTATGTCGGATGTAATTCATCATGCAACAGTTATAACATAGGGTGACACAGAACTAGCTCCAGTTCATTAATATAATGTAGGCATGTATTTCGAATATAGTCATACGTGCTTATGAAAAAGAACTTGCATGACATCTTTTGTCCTACCCTCCCGTGGCAGCGAGGTCCTATTGGAAACTAAGGTATATTAAGGCCTTCTTTTAATAGAGTACCGGACCAAAGCATTAGCACTTAGTGAATACATGAACTCCTCAAACTACGGTCATCACCGGGAAGTGTCCCGACTATTGTCACTCCGGGGTTTGCCGGATCATAACACATAGTAGGTGACTATAACTTGCAAGATAGGATCAAGAACACTCATATATTCATGAAAACATAATAGGTTTAGATCTGAAATCATGGCACCCGGGTCCTAATGACAAGCATTAAGCATGGCAAAGTCATAGCAACATCAATCTTAGAACATAATTACATGGTAAATCTCATCCAACCCATCACCGTCCAGCAAGCCTACGATGGGATTACTCACGCACGGCGGTGAGCATCATGAAATTGGTGATGGAGGATGGTTGATGATGACGATGGCGACGGATTCCCCTCTCCCGAGCCCCGAACGGACTCCATGTCAGCCCTCCCGAGGAAGAACGGGACTTGGCGGCGGTTCCGTATCGTAAAACGCGATGAATCCTTCTCTCTAATTTTTTTCTTCCCGAACGTGAACATATGGAGTTGGAGTTGAGGTCGGTGGGGGTCCAGGGGGCTCACGAGGCAGGGGGCGCGCCCCCACCCTCGTGGACAGGGTGTAGGCCTCCTTAAGTTGATTCTTTCGCCAATATTTTTTATTAATTCTAAAAGGGCGTGCCCCACCCTCGTGGACAGGGTGTGGGCCTCCTTAAGTTGATTCTTTCGCCACTATTTTTTATTAATTCTAAAACGTGGCTCCGTGAAGTTCCAGGTCATTCCGACAACTTTTATTTCTGCACAAAAATAACACCATGGCAATTCTGTTGAAAACAACGTCAGTCCGGGTTAGTTCCATTCAAATCATGCAAATTAGAGTCCAAAACAAGGACCAAAGTGTTTGGAAAAGTAGATACGTTGGAGACCTATCAACTCCCCCAAGCTTAAGCCTTTGCTTGTCCTCAAGTAATTCAGTTGACAAACTGAAAGTGATAAAGAAAAAATTTTACAAACTTTGTTTGATCTTGTTGTTGCAAATATGTAAAGCCAACATTCAAGTTTTCAGCAAAGATCATGAACTAACCACATTCACAATAACTCTTATGTCTCACATTTACTCATATCAATGGCATAATCAACTAGCAAGTAATAATAATAAATCTCGGATGACAACACTTTCTCAAAACAATCATGATATAATATAACAAGATGGTATCTCGCTAGCCCTTTCCGAGACAGCAAAACATAAATGCAGAGCACCCCTGAAGATCAAGGACTGACTAGATATTATAATTCATGGCAAAAGAGATCCAGTCACAGTCATACTCAATATCAATTAATAACAATGCATACACATGACATCGGTACTCTCCAACTGGTGCTTCTTATAAGAGGATGATGACTCAGCATAAAAGTAGATAGATAGGCCCTTCGCAGAGGGAAGCAGGGATTTGCAGAGGTGCCAGAGTTCGAGTTTTGAAATAGAGATAAATAATATTTTGAGCGGCATACTTTCATTGTCAACACAACAACCAAGAGATTTCGATATCTTCCATGCTACATACATTATAGGCGGTTCCCAAACAGAATGGTAAAGTTTATACTCCCCCACCACTAACGAGCACATTCCACGGCTGGTCCGAAACAACGGGTATCGTCCAACTAACAACAATCCTGGGGGAGTTTATTTTGCAATTATTTTGATTTGATTTGAGCATGTGACTGGGCATCCCGGTTACCATCCATTTTCTCGTGAATGATGAGCGGAGTCCACTCATTGTGAGAATAACCCACCTAGCATGGAAGATATAGATAGCCCTAGTTGATACATGAGCTATTCGAGCATACAAAACAGAATTTCATTTGAAGATTTAGAGTTTGGCACATACAAACTTACTTGGAACTGCAGGTAAATACCACATATAGGTAGGTATATGATGGACTCATATGGAACAACTTTGGGGTTTATGGAAGTGGATGCACAAGCAGTATTCCCATTTAGTACAAGTGAAGGTTAAAAAGAGATAGGGAAGCGACCAACTACAGAGTAACACAACCATGAACATGAAGGAAATATGCCCTAGAGGCAATAATAAAGTTATTATTTATTTCCTTAATTCATGATAAATTTTTATTATTCATGCTAGAATTGTATTAACCGGAAACTTAGTACATGTGTGAATACATAGACAAAACCTATAGTCCCTAGTATGCCTCTACTTGACTAGCTCGTTTATCAAAGATGGTTATGTTTCCTAGCCGTAGACATGTCTTGTCATTTGATGAATGGGATCACATCATTAGGAGAATGATGTGATGGACATGACCCATCCGTTAGCTTAGCATTATAATCGTGTTAGTTTCATTGCTACTGCTTTCTTCATGACTTATACAAGTTCCTCAGACTATGAGATTATGCAACTCCCGAATACCGGAGGAACATTTTGTGTGCTACCAAACGTCACAACGTAAATGAGTGATTATAAAGGTGCTCTACAAGTGTCTCCAAAGGTGTTTGTTGGGTTGGCATAGATCGAGATTAGGATTTGTCACTCCGTGTTTCGGAGAGGTATCTCTGGGCCCTCTCGGTAATACTCATCACTATAAGCCTTGCAAGCATTGTGACTAATGAGTTAGTTGCGGGATGAAGTATTACGGAACGAGTAAAGAGACTTGCCAGTAACGAGATTGAACTAGCTATTGAGATACCAACGATCGAATCTTGGGCAACTAACATACCGATGACAAAGGGAACAACGTATGTTGTTATGCGGTTTGACCAATAAAAATCTTCGTAGAATATGTAGGAACCAATATGAGCATCCAGGTTCCGCTATTGGTTAATGACCGGTGACGTGTCTCGGTCATGTCTACATAGTTCTCGAACCCGTAGGGTCTGCACGCTTAACGTTCGATGACAATTGGTATTATGAGTTTATGTGATATGTTGTACCGAAGATTTTTTGGAGTACCATTTGTGATCACGGACATGACGAGGAATCTCGAAATGGTCGAGACATAAAGATTGATATATTGGACGACTATATTCGGACACAGGAAGTGTTCCAGAGAAGTTTCGGATAAAACCGGAGTTTCGGAGGGTTACCAGAACCCCCCGGGGAACTAATGGGCCTCGATGGGCCCTAGTGGAGAGAGAGAGGGGACGATCAGGGCAGGCCGCGCGCCCCCTCCGCTGAGTCCGAATAGGAAAAGGAAGGGAGGGGGCGGTGCTACCTCTTGAGCATGCGTTGGTTTTTCCCTTGAAGAGGAAAGGGTGATGCAACAAAGTAGCGTAAGTATTTCCCTCAGTTTTGAGAACCAAGGTATCAATCCAGTAGGAGGCTCCTCACAAGTCCCACGCGCCTACACAAACAAACAAGAACCTCGCAACCAATGCGATAAAGGGGTTGTCAATCCCTTCACGACCACTTGCGAAAGTGAGATCTGATAGAGACAATATGATAAGATAAATATTTTTGGTATTTTTATGATATAGATTGAAAAGTAAAGATTGCAAAATAAAGTAGATTGGAAACTTCCATTGCAAGAAAGATCAATGTAGTAGGCCAAACCAAACTGATAATTTGAAGAGACTTGCAAAGATAACCAATCATACATAAAAGAATTCAGAGGAGATTCAAATATTTCTCATAGATAAACTTGATCATAAACCCACAATTTATCGGATCTCGACAAACACACCGCAAAAAGAGTTAAATTGAATAGATCTCCAAGAAGATCGAGGAGAACTTTTAATTGAGATTCAAAAAGAGAGAAGAAGCCATCTAGCTAATAACTATGGACCCGAAGGTCTATGGTAAACTACCCACAACTCATCGGAGAGGCCTTGGTGATGATGGAGAGGCCCTCCGTGGTCGATTCCCCCTCCGGCGGAGCACCAGCGAAGGCTCCAAGATGGGATCTCGCAGATACAAAAGGTTGCGGCGGTGGAAATAGTTTTTCGTGGTGCTCCTGGATGTTCTCGGGGTACGTAAATATATAAAGGAGGAAGAAGTAGGTCGGTGGAGCCACGAGGGGGCCACGAGGTAGGGGGACGCCTCCCCTTGGGGCGCACCGGGCACCCTCGTGGCCGCCTCATTTGCTGCTTGACGTCCACTCCAAGTCTCCTGGATTGCGTTTGTTCCAAAAAGAACGCTCCCGAAGGTTTCATTCCGTTTGGACTCCGTTTGATATTCCTTTTTTGTGAAACACTGAAATAGGCAAAAAAAAATAGCAATTCGGGCTCGGCCTTCGGTTAGTAGGTTAGTCCCAAAAATAATATAAAAGTGTATAGTAAAGCCCATAAACATCCAAAATGGGTAATGTAATAGCATGGAACAATAAAAAAATTATAGATACGTTGGAGACATATCAAGCATCCCCAAGCTTAATTCCTACTCGTCCTCAAGTAGGTAAATGATAAAAACTAAATTTTTGATGTGGAATGCTACCTAGCATATTCCTTGATGTAATTTTCTTTATTGTGGCATGAATGTTCAGATCCAAATGACTCAAAATAAAAGTTCATATTGACATAAGAAATAGTAATACTTCAAGCATACCAACAAACTAATCATGTCTTCTCAAAATAACATGGCTAAAGAAAGTTTATCCCTACAAAATCATATAGTTAGGCTATGCTTCATTTTCATCACACAAAATACTCCCATCAAGAACAACCCCGGTTTCAGCCAAACAAATTGGTTCATACTTTTTAACGCGCTTCAGCCTTTTTCAACTTTCACGCAATACATGAGCGTGAGCCATGTATATAGCACTATGGGTGGAATAGAATAAAATGATGGAGGTTGTGTGGAGAAGACAAAAAAGGAGAAAGTCTCACATTGGCGAGGCTAATCAACGGGCTATGGAGATGCCCATCAATTGATGTCAACATGAGGAGTAGGGATTGCCATGCAACGGATGCACTAGAGATATAAATGTATGAAAGCTCAACAAAAGAAACTAAGTGGGTGTGCATCCAACTTGCTTGCTCACGAAGACCTAGGGCATTTTGAGGAAGCCCATCATTGGAATATACAAGCCAAGTTCTATAATGAAAAATTCCCACTAGTATATGAAAGTGACAACATAAGAGACTCTCTACATGAAGACCATGGTGCTACTTTGAAGCACAAGTGTGGAAAAGGATAGTAACATTGCCCCCCCCCCTTTTTTTTGGGCCTTTTTTTTATTTGGCCTTTCATTTTTTCTTTTTTTATTGGCCTTTTTTTATTTGGCCTTTTTTTATTGGGGACAATGTTCTAATAATGTTGATCATCACACTTCTATTTATTTACAACTCATGAATTACAACTCGAAACTAGAACAAGATATAACTCTATATGAATGCCTACGGCGGTGTATCGGGATATGCGATGACTCAAGAGCAACATGTATAAAATATTATGCATGGTGGCCTTGCCACAAATACGATGTCAACTACATGATCATGCAAGGCAATATGACAATGACGATACATGTCATGATAAACGAAACGGTGGAAAGTTGCATGGCAATATATCTCGGAATGGCTATGGAAATGCCATAATAGGTAGGTATGGTGGCTGTTTTGAGGAAGATATAAAGAGGTTTATGTGTGATAGAGCGTATCATATCACGGGGTTTGGATGCACTGGCGAAGTTTGCACCAACTCTCAAGGTGAGAAAGGGCAATGCACAGTACCGAAGAGGCTAGCAATGATGGAACGGTAAGAGTGCGTATAATCCATGGACTCACATTAGTCATAAAGAACTCATATACTTATTGAAAAAGTTTTATTAGCCCTTGAAGCAAAGTACTACTACGCATGCTCCTAGGGGGGAGGTTGGTAGGAGTTAGCCATCGCGTGCCCCCGACCTCCACACATAAGGAAGGCAATCAAAAGAGCACCCCATGGAATAAATTTGTTACACAACTTTTACCATACGTGCATGCTACGGGACTTGCCAACTTCAACACAAGTATTCCTAAAATCCATAATTATCCAACCAGCATGACTCTAATATTACCATCTTTATATCTCAAAACAATTATCAAGCATCAATTTGATCATAGCATCCAATTCACTTCCTATGATAGTTTTTATTATACCCAACTTGGATACTCATCATTCTAGGACCAATTTTATAACCATAGCAAATACCATGCTGTTCTAAAAGACTCTCAAAATAATATAAGTGAAGCATGAGAGATCAATAATTTCTACAAAATAAAACCACCACCGTGCTCTAAAAAGATATAAGTGAAGCACTAGAGCAAAACTGCATAGCTCAAAAGATATAAGTGAAGCACATAGAGTATTCTAATAAATTCCAAATCATGTGTGTCTCTCCCAAAAGGTGTGTACAGCAAGGATGATTGTGGTAAACTAAAAAGCAAAGACTCATATCATACAAGATGCTCCAAGCAAAACACATATCATGTGGTAAATAAAAATATAGCTCCAAGTAAAGTCACCGATAGACGAAGACGAAAGAGGGGATGCCTTCCGGGGCATCCCCAAGCCTAGGATTTTGGTTGTCCTTGAGTTAACTTGGGGTGCCATGGGAATGCCCAAGCTTAGGCTCTTGCCACTCCTTATTCCATAGTCTATCAAATCTTTACCCAAAACTTGAAAACTTCACAACACAAAACTCAACAGGAAATCTCATGAGCTCTGTTAGTGCAAGAAAGAAAACCACCACTTAAGGTACTGTAATGAAATCATTATTTATTTATATTGGTGTTAAAGTTACTATATTACAACTTCTCTATGGTTCATACCCCCCGATACTAGCCATAGATGCATCAAAATAAGCAAACAACACACAAAAAACGGAATCTGTCAAAAACAGAATTGTCTGAAGCAATCTGTAACTTTCGAATACTTCTGGAACTCCAAAAATCCTACCAAAATATGAAGTCATAGGCAATTTATCTATTTATCTACTGCAAAAAGAATCAACTCAAAAGTACGTTTCTGTGATTTATTAGATGTTTTCTCGTGAGTGCAAAAGTTTCTATTTTTTAGCAGAATCAAATTAACTTTCACCCAAGATGATCCTATAGGTTCTACTTGGCACAAAACTAATTAAAACATAAAACCACATATAACCATAGGCTAGATGAATTATTTATTACTAAACAGGAGCAAAAAGCAAGGAACAAAAATAAAATTGGGCTGTCTCCCAACAAGCGCTATTGTTTAACGCTCCTAGCTAGGCATAAAAGCGAGAATAGATCTAAGTGTTGCCACCTTTGGCATTCAATTCATAAGTGACTCGCATAATAGATTCATAAGGTAATTTAATTTTCTTTCTAGGAAAGTGTTCCATGCCTTTCCTTAACGGAAATTGGAATATAATATTTCCTTCCTTCATATCAATAATTGCACCAATCATTCTAAGGAAAGACCTATCAAGAATAATAGGACATGAAAGATTGCAATCTATATCAAGAACGATAAAATCTACATGCACATAATTCCTATTTGCAACAATAAGAACATCATTAATCCTTCCCATAAGTTTCTTAATAGTGGAATCCGCAAGGTGCAAGTTTAAAGAGCAATAATCAAATTCACAGAAACCAAGCATATCACATAAAGTTTTTGGAATCGTAGAAACACTAGCACCCAAATCACACAAAACATAGCATTCATGATCTTTTATTTTAATTTTTATAGTAGGTTCCCACTCATCATAAAGTTTTCTAGGGATAGAAATTTCTAATTCAAGTTTTTCCTGATAAGATTGCATCAAAGCATCAACGATATGTTTAGTAAAAGCTTTATTTTGGCTATAAGCATGAGGAGAATTCAACATGGATTGCAACAAGGAAATACAATCTATTAAAGAACAATTATCATAATTAAATTCCTTGAAATCCAAAGTAGTGGGTTCATTACTATCTAAAGTTTTAATCTCTCCAATCCCACTTTTACCAATTTTAGCATCAAGATCAAAATACTTCAAATCATTGGAACGCCTTTTAACTAAAGTTGACTCATCTCTAGTCCCATCATTATTAAGATTCATATTGCAAAACAGGGATTTAATAGGATACACATCAATAACCTTTAGATCTTCATCATTATTTTTATGAAAACTAGAAGAACAAGCTCTTACAAAGCAATCTTTCTTAGCACGCATCCTAGCGGTTCTTTCTTTGCACTCATCAATGGAAATTCTCATGGCTTTGAGAGACTCATTGATATCATGCTTAGGTGGAATAGATCTAAGTTTCAAAGAATCAACATCAATAGAAATTCTATCCACGTTTCTAGCCAATTCATCAACTTTGAGTAATTTTTCTTCAAGCAAAGCATTGAAATTCTTTTGAGAATTCATAAATTCTTTAACAATAATCTCAAAATCAGAGGGAATCTTATTAAAATTTCCATAAGAGTTGTTGTAGGAATTACCATAATTATTAGAGGAATTACTAGGAAACGGCCTAGGATTAAAGTTTCCTCTATACTCATTGTTATCAAAATTATTCCTACCAACAAAATTCACATCCATAGATTCATTATTATTCTCAATCAAAGTAGACAAAGGTATATCATTAGGATCAATAGTGGCACTTTTAGTAGCAAACAATTTCATAAGTTCATCCATCTTTCCACTCAAAACATTAATTTCTTCTATAGCATGAACCTTTTTACTAGTAGATCTTTCGGTGTGCCATTGAGAATAATTAACATTAATATTATCTAGGAGTTTAGTAGATTCTCCTAAAGTTATTTCCATAAAAGTGCCTCCCGTGGCCGAATCTAAAAGATTTTTAGAAGCAAAATTCAATCCGGCATAATTTTTTTGTATGATCATCCACAAATTCAAACCATGTGTAGGGCAATTACGTATCATTAATTTCATACTCTCCCAAGATTGTGCAACATGCTCATGATCAAGTTGCTTAAAATTCATAATCGTTTCTAAGAGAGGTAATCTTAGTGGGAGGAAAATACTTAGAGAAAAAAGCATCTTTGCACTTATTCCACGAATAAATACTGTTTTTAGGCAAAGACAAAAACCAAGTTTTAGCACGATCTCTAAGTGAAAACAGAAATAACTTCAATTTAACAATATCATTATCCATGTCTTTATTCTTTTGCATATCACACAAATCAACAAAGTTATTTAAATGAGTAGCGACATCTTCACTAGGAAGGCCGGAGAATTGATCTTTCATAAGAAGATTCAACAAAGAAGCATTGATTTCACAAGATTTGACATCATTAAGAGGAGCAACCAGAATGCTAAGGAAATCATTATTATTGGTACTGGAAAAATCACACAATTTAGTATTGAGCCATCGTGACAAGCAATCCAACACACAAGCACACAAGAGATAAGCGAGAAAGAGGCACACGGAAAAGAGAGGGCGAATAAAATGACAAAGGTGAAGTGGGGGAGAGGAAAACGAGAGGCAAATGGCAAATAATGTAATGCGAGGGAGATGAGTTTGTGATGGGTACTTGGTATGTATTGACTTGAGCAAAGACCTCCCTGGCAACGGTGCCAGAAATCCTTCTTGCTACCTCTTGAGCAGGCGTTGGTTTTTCCCTTGAAGAGGAAAGGGTGATGCAGCAAAGTAGCGTAGGTATTTCCCTCAGTTTTGAGAACCAAGGTATCAAACCAGTAGAAGGATCCTCACAAGTCCCACGCGCCTACACAAACAAACAAGAACCTCACAACCAACGCGATAAAGGGGTTGTCAATCCCTTCACGGCCACTTGCAAAAATGAGATCTGATAGAGACAATATGATAAGATAAATATGTTTGGTATTTTTATGATATATATTGAAAAGTAAAGATTGCAAAGTAAAGTAGATTGGAAACTTATATGATAGAGAATAGACCCGGGGGGCATAGGTTTCACTAGTGTCTTCTCTCAAGATAGCATAAGTATTACAGTGGGTGAACAAATTACTGTCGAGCAATTGATAGAAAAGTGCACAGTTATGAGAATACCTTGGCATGATCATGTATATAGGCATCACGTCCACAACAAGTAGATCGAAACGATTCTACATCTACTACTATTACTCCACAGATCGACCGACTCCTGCCTGCATCTAGAGTATTAAGTTCATAAGAATAGAGTAACACATTAAGCAAGATTACATGATGTAGGGGGATAAACTCAAGCAATATGATATAAACCCCATCTTTTTATCCTCGATGGCAACAATACAATACGTGCCTTGCTGCCCCTGCTGTTACTGGGAAAGGACACCGCAAGATTGAACCCAAAGCTAAGCACTTCTCCCATTGCAAGAAAGATCAATCTAGTAGGCCAAACGAAACTGATAATTCGAAAAGACTTGCAAGGATAACCAATCATACATAAAATAGTTCAGAGGAGATTCAAATATTTCTCATAGATAAACTTGATCATAAACCCACAATTCATCGGATCTTGACAAACACACCGCAAAAAGAGTTACATCGAATAGATCTCCAAGAAGATCAAGGAGAACTTTGTATTGAGATTCAAAAGGAGAGAAGAAGCCATCTAGCTAATAACTATGGACCCGAAGGTCTGTGGTAAACTACTCACAACTCATCGGAGAGTCCTTGATGATGATGGAGAGGCCCTCCATGGTTGATTCCCCCTCCGGCGGAGCGCCGGCGAAGGCTCCAAGATGGGATCTCGCGGATATAGAAGGTTGCGGCGGTGGAAATAGTTTTTCGTGGTGCTCCTGGATGTTCTCGGGGTACATAGATATATATAGGAGGAAGAAGTAGGTCGGTGGAGCCACGAGGGGGCCACGAGGCAGGGGGCGCCCCCCCTCCCCGGGGGCGCACCGGGCACCCTCGTGGCCGCCTCGTTTGCTTCTTGACGTCCAGTCCAAGTCTCCTGGATTGCACTTGGGGTGCGCCCTACAGGGGCCGGCGGGCCTCCCCCTTGCTCTTTTATATAAGGGGGTAGGGGGGCGCCCTAGAACACACAAGTTGACAATTGTTTTAGCCGTGTGCGGTGCCCCCCTCCATAGTTACACACCTCGGTCATATAATCATAGTGCTTAGGCGAAGCCCTGCGCTGGTAACTTCATCATCACCGTCACCACGCCGTCGTGGTCACGAAACTCTCCCTCAGCCTCAACTGGATCAAGAGTACGAGGGACATCTCTGAGCTGAATGTGTGCTGAACGCGGAGGTGCCATACTTTCGGTGCTTGGATCGGTTGGATCACGAAGACGTTCTACTACATCAACCGCGTTAACTGAACACTTCCTCTTTCGGTCTATGAGGGTACGTGGACACACTCTCCCCTCTCGTTGCTATGCATCACATAGATAGATCTTGCGTGATCGTAGGATTTTTTTTGAAATTACTGTGTTCCCCAACAGTGGCATCCAAGTCAGGTCTATGCGTAGATGTTATATGCACGAGTAGAACACAAAGAGTTGCGGGCAATAATAGTCATACTGCTTACCAGCATGTCATACTTTGATTTGGCGGTATTGTTGGAGGAAGCAGCTCAGACCGACATTACGCGTACGCTTACGCGAGACTGATTCTACAGACGTGCTTTGCACATAGGTGGCTAGTGAGTGCCTGTTTCTCCAACTTTAGTTGAATCGAGTGTGGCTATGCCCGGTTGCCACTGTTGGGGAACATATCAAGTGCCTTTATGCATCTTATTTTGCTTAGAACATCGGTAGCATTATAAGATGATCCCTTACTAAATTTCAAGGTACTAGCACTACAAAAAAAAGACACATCCGTGACATTTTCGGCCGAACGAAATTTTTTCCGGTCATACATATGACACTTCTATGACG
This sequence comes from Triticum aestivum, assembly GCF_018294505.1. Classification (NCBI taxonomy): domain Eukaryota; kingdom Viridiplantae; phylum Streptophyta; class Magnoliopsida; order Poales; family Poaceae; genus Triticum; species Triticum aestivum. The sequence continues at coordinate 97,288,998 of NC_057798.1, read as the reverse complement.
ATAATTGTGACAAAACCCGGTATCATCATAGATGTGGAGGGCTCCTACTTCTATGACAAAAAATCATGACAGAAAATGGGCTTTTCGTCCTGGGCGGGCCGGAGACGCAGCTGCATGACATTCTTTGGGCCGTCCATGACGGAAAAAACCGTGGTAGAAGCGAGGGGGAGGAAAATTTCGGGGAGTTGCCGGTTACGATGGGAGGTCGGGGGCCGAGCGATGCGCGTTTCTCTCGTACGTACGCGCGCGTGTGTGTGTGAGGCGTTGGCTCTAGCTGAAGTTGAGCGAGGCATTGGGCTCTAACTGAACCCGAGCGATTGCACTGCAGGCTACGCGTTACTGAACCCGAGCGATCCATCGATGGCTGTTAACTGAACCCGATGGAGCGATTCCTTCGCTACTGCTGCTAACTGAAGCCGATCGATTGGATGAACAGTGAGCATTGCGGGGGGGTTTGGATGAACAGTGAGCGGTGGCGTTGCCTCTGGATGAACAGGAACCCGTAGTGTGGAGGGCTGGATGAACAGTAGACGGTGAAGGGGTGGCCGTGGAGGGGTGGTTGAACAGGACCCCGTGGTGTGGAGGGCTGGATGAACAGTAGACGGTGGAGGGGTGCCCGTGGAGGGGTGGTTGAACAGTAGCCGGTGGAGTAGCACGCGGTGGAGGCTGGATGAACAGGAGCTCGTGGAGGCTGGAGGAGGTCGACGGTAGCCCGTGGAGGCTGGAGGAGGTCGATGGTGGAGATGAATAGTATCCCATGGGTTCCCGTTTTGCGGTATGCCACACCCCTCCCCCCCCCCCGTTTTGACCGTAGCGCTCCAACACAAGTCCGTTTCGTCCGTTTTGCGGTAAGCCACACCCCTCCCGATTAACAGGACCCCCGTTTCGACCGTAGGAGGTCCGTTTCGTCCGTTTTGCGGTACGCCACACCACTCCCGATCAACAGGACCCCCGTTTCGATCGTAGGAGGTCCATTTCGTCCGTTTTACGGTACGACACACCCCTCCCGATCAACAGGACCCCCGTTTCGACCGTAGGAGGTCCGTTTCCTCTGTTTTGCAGTACGCCACACCCCTGCCGATCAACTGGACCCCCGTTTCGACCGTAGGAGGTTCGTTTCCTCCGTTTTGCGGTATGCGCGACTAGGCGTTTGAGACCCCGCCCGTATGTACACATATGTGACCGTATTTTCTTTCTTGCACCCTGGCCGCTGTACGTACGTGTACATGCTACGTGCGTGCCTCTACTACGACACGTGCGCGCCTCTACATCGACCAGTATGTACGTACACGTTCGCGACCAGGATGACAACGCTACGTACGCTTCGACCAGGTGGGTCCTGACTATCAGGCACTTCCTTGCCTGCGAAGATGTAGCTAGTGGGTCCCAGTAGTCAGGGAGGCGAATCGTTTTTTTTTGCCCGGACGCACTTCCTTGCGTGTGAAGGTGTAGCTGCTGGGTCCCAGCAGTCAGGGAGGGCGAATCGTTTTTTTTGCCCGGACGCACTTCCTTGCGTGTGAAGGTGTAGCTGCTGGGTCCCAGCAGTCAGGGGGGGCGAATCGTTTTTTTTTTGCCCGGACGCACTTCCTTGCGTGCGAAGGTGTAGCTGCTGGGTCCCAGCAGTCAGGGGAGCAAATCGTTTTTTTTGCCCGGACGCACTTCCTTGCGTGCGAAGGTGTAGCTGGTGGGTCCCAGCAGTCGGGGGGCGAATCGTTTTTTTTGGACGCACTTCCTTGCGTGCGAAGATGTAGCTGGTGAGTCCCAGCAGTCAGGGGGCCGAATCGGTTTTTTTTCGGACGCACTTCCTTACATGCGAAGATGTAGCTCGTGGGTCCCAGCAGTCAGGGGGCGAATCATTTTTTTCGCGAAATACGGTGGCCTGTCCGGTGGGTCCCCGCTGTCAGGTGGAGGAATAATTATTTTGCGCGTAATAAGGAGGCAGTTCCTTGCGGCTGCCATGGACCCAGCTGTCAGCCTCTCCACGTACAGTTCACGTCCGATGGAAGTCGTTCCTTGACCACGTTAACCACGCAGCGCCGAGAGCACCACGGCGGTGGACGACGGCGAGGCCTAGGAAGGGGACGACGCGGAGCCGGGGAAGACGCGATAGTGGATGCACACGCGGAGAGGAGTACGAGGGTTCACTGGTTCGGCTGCACTGCCATCGCCGCAGAATAACAGGGGGTGTGGGTCAGTGGGTGAGTGGAGGGATGGCCTAGCCAGCGGTGGGAGTAGTAGGGGGCGGTGAGGCCTCCGCGACAGCACAGCCGGCCACGGGGGGTAGGAGCAGGCGGCATGACCGGCGCTGCTTTGGGCGGCTCGAGCAAGAAGACCAGAGGTTGAAGAAGCACGACGGCCGTTGGATGGACATCATACGGTCACTGCGGCTAGAATCGTTTATATTGACTAAGTTGACAAAGCCCTTGGTACATCAACTTAGTAGGCCCACAGGTCAGCTTCCGAAACGGTGCGCCCCAGATGTCAGGGGGATGAATCATTTTTTGGGCGGGTGAAGCTAGAATATCCGAGATTGAAGAAGAAGCACGGCATCCGTTGGATGGACATCCAATGGCCACTGCTGCTAGAACCGTGTGTTGACTATAAGTTGACAAAGCCTTGCATACCCGTCAACTCTGTTTTTTAGGGGACGCGTCAACTTAGTAAGGCCAGAAGTGTGTGGCAGAGAACTTATAGCCCATTTGAGATTTGTAAGAATGTGTAGCCCATTTTTGAATTCTAATGGAATTTACTACAACCCATTTAAAATTTGTTAAAAGTACAGCCCATTTCAACCAACCGTTCAAAACAGAATTCAATAAAATTTCCCACATTTTGATGGGATCCGAATATTTTTATCCCGAAATTTTAGTCAGATTAAATACAATTTCAATATAAATTTATATTGCGTAAAAATCCAACGAAACATTCCGCTCGCAAAAATTAATGAAATTAAAATTTTCAATATTCCAAAAAGAATATTTTATAAAGTAATCATTGTTTGGTGCATTTTTTATAGTTACTACCCAGTTTTTATAATTACATCCCATTTATTATTTCTTAAAGCCCATTTTCTTGTTAAGCCTAATGCATCCCTCCTAGGAAAGATTTGCAGCCCAGCGGGACGGAGAATAACAACTTGACCTTGCCTCGGTATTCCTAAAAAAAAGTATACCTGGGCTAGCCATTTTCAGCTTGAAAAAAATTAATATATGTGCTGGATATCTGGACTGGGCTAGACGGGCCACAGCCCGCCTAGTTAATACCTGCAGCGATGTTTTTGTTGTTGTTCAGAGGAGAAAAATTAATATCTGGGGTAAATATCGAAAAACTCTACAGTGCTCACACCTCAAAAACACAAATACTGCTCAAGCTCCTTGGTCCCACCTGTCGGTAGAGGAGCAGATCGCCGCGGAGCGGGCGGAGCAGGAGGCGCTGCTCGACTCATATCGCTCCGCCCGCAAGGGCCGCCTCGAGCGCTGGCGGTACCGCATGCGGGTGGCGGAGGCTGCGGCCGCCTACAAAGAGGCTAGCAAAGAAGGCGATGAAGCGGGCAAGGCGCTGTTTGGCGAGACCGAGGACGAGGCAGAGGACAATGCCGGCTCCGATGAGTCCCCGCTCCGCTGGCGTCGACGACGCCCCGCAGCGCCAACAACGAGGCAGAGGACACCGCCGGCTCTGCCGAGGCCCCGCGGCGCCAACAACGAGGCAGAGGACACCGCCGGCTCCATCGAGACCCCGTCCCGCCAACAACGAGGCAGAGGACACCGCCGGCTCCACCGAGACCCCGCCCCGCCAACAACGAGGTAGAGGACATCGCCGGCTCAGCCGAGGCCCCACCGTGCCGGCAACGTGGGGGAGGATTTCCACCGCTCCGCTGAGGCGCCACCCACCGACAACGAGACAGAGGCATCGCCGGCTCCGCCGAGGCCCTGCCCCGCTGCCAACGAGGCCGCGCCACACAGAAAACAAGGAAGAGTAGAACACGGTAGGTCGCCGCCGCTCGGGTCCAAGTAAGGCCACCGCTGCTACCCTCTGGTTGAAGCCAAGCTAGGCGGTTGACCATTGACGGCCGGTTAGCTTCTTGGCGGCGACGTGGAGTCAGAGAGCTGCGCTGGAGAAGAACGCTGCTTATACTTAACTGCTGCTGCAGTTGGCTGACTGACACGTGGGCCCAACAGGCCACATGTCAGTTACGCAACTGCACCTGCAGTTAAGTCACTGAAGCTTCTGTTCGGCTTAGCGGGACACATGTGGGTAGCATCGGTTAATTAATTATACCTCCAACGCACCCTTTTTTAGTTTTTTTAGAAAAGGAGGATGACCCCCGGCCTCTGCATCTGGGAGATGCATGCGGCCACAAACACCCCTTTTTAGTTGAAGAATGTATGAAATGTAATTAAATCCGGCATGTATATGAAATCCGACCGTGTATGAATGAATTTATTTCGATTAGTTCGAATTCCTGTATCAATGGCATTGGATGAACATGCAAAACAATACGTACTAGCATTATTCCCAGGGTGATCACCTCGTTTGCAGCAGTTTCACATGTACTCCCTCCGGTCCTTTCTATACAAGTTTTGTCTGCGGTCAAAGTATCTCTACTTTGAGCAATCTTATACAAAAAAGTATGCACTTTCACAATGTGCAAAGTACAAAGGAACAGAAGGAGTACAAAGAGTTTGAGCAGCTTTTTAGTGTTTCTATACATTGCAATCAAACACACAGGGCTAGCAATTCATAGAGAACATTCAAAACAATCGATGATTATGCATCTCAGCGACTCACATGTTAGAGGCAATATTTACTTCACAATTAAAGAATAAATAAAAAAATTGATCGACGCTGCTGACAGCAAGGGTGTCCCATTCGAAAATATCAAACGCATGTCTTAAAATCAATGAGAAAAATTTGACAAGGTTGTCCCATTCCAAAATATCAAATGCCTACGATTGTGGAATGGGCAGGGTTTGCCATCAGTTCGGACATTGACATGGCACCTCGTGCTAAATAAACCAACTGTTCTTTTTGTGCAGTTCCACCAAAATCAACCAAATTCACGCGTAGCTTGTATGATTTCGCCCTTATATGTTGCAACGCCTTGAACTTATCGGCACCTTCTTTCTTGTGGTGGAAATGAATGATTCAATGTATTCATGAACATTTTTTGCAGTTCCCATTGAAATCAAGCCGATCACCCCTGTTTGCACAAATACAAAAAAAGTGATTTGTATAAAGCAAAATGTACTATGAATTGACAGTTTAAATAGTCACCTACATGGTCCATGTAGAGCACACTTTTAGAAAAATGGAACTCACCAGAAAGAATCCTAGAACAACATTGTACTCGCGCATCACAGGAAAAATGGAGATTTGTCAGTCCTTCTGATCTGAAGTTAGTTTGGTCTTGTGGGGAGTAATGTAACCATCCTTCAACTGCTCCTTCTGATGAGAATCCTAGAACAACATTGTACTCGCGCATCACAGCAAAAAAATGGAGATTTGTCAGTCCTTCTGAGCTGAAGTTAGTTTGGCCTTGTGGGGAGTAATGTAACCATCCTTCAACTGCTCCTTCTGATGAGAAGATAGACAATGCTTCTTCATCCTGGCATAATCGGAACTAGTCACTTCACGTACTCCATATTCTTCTTCAGAGGAAGATGATCCTATTGTGCAAAGACAAGAGGACAACTAAATGCTAGCATCCCTATTTGCTCGAAAAAAGGAAAGGAAATATTTAAAACAGCACAGATGAAGCACTTCTCAAGGACAATACCACTTTTTCATGACAGTATCTAAACAGTAGCACAACGCTAATAGAGATGACAAAGCTCAATCATATGGATGAATTAGTGGGCGAGTACCAACCTTTGTCAGGAGGCTGATTGTGTAGAGCACACAGATGAAGCACTTCTCCGGAACCATCTGTTACTATCTACTATGGTGGCCGTGCTTACTATATACTCCTCGATTAGTTTAATGTTTCCAACATCTTTTTGTGCAGTTCCACTAAATTATATGGTATCTTCAAAGAAGATCCCTGTTTGCACAAGTAGAGATAATTACGTATGGCATCAAATCAGTGGCAAAACAATTGCTCGTTCCAGCCATAGCAATAAATTAAGATGCAAAACTATATCATTACTTGTGTCATCACAGTTCCAGTGCTTCATTACAGCACTGGGAGTTGATTTTTGTTTTTCTTCCGCTTGTTCTTCCCCTTCATCACTTGGTTCAATAACAGACAAGCTTCTCCTTCAATGTAAGATTTGGCATGTCAATTAGGGAGCACAAGTCTAGTACTAAACTTAATTTTCTGATGAAAGTGGAAAAATACAGGCCAACAGTTATGAAATATCCTTATCTTACCTCAATGGGATATTACGGTGCACATACAGATTGGAAGTCTTGTCTCCATTTGTGCAGTTCACTAAAATCAAGCAACATTATCGTACAAGTAGCACAACATATGAAAGCACACTACAGAATCATGTGAAAGAAGGCTAGTACTGACCTCTCATGATGCGGAATTCAAACAACTCACAAGAAGAAGATCTGAACCAAATTCGCCTTAACATATAGGAAGTAAGATCTCCTTTTGTGCAGTTCCACTAAGATCAAGCAATCAAGCAACGTTGTCGGTGTGACATTTTGGTTGAACTGCACAAAATAGTCTTAAAACAAAAGTGTTTTGTGTAGTGCAACAAAAGGTCACAATGGCAACGAGGTGAAGTAGATAACCCTGTTTACACAGAGGTGCAAAGGAAACAATTAGTGGTCAATAACGGTGGATGACACAGAAGCCAACAAAATGAAGCATCTACCTTATCGAAATGGGAAAGAAAGCAAGACAGCATCATTTCTCAAATGGTGGCATTGATTAATATTAACATAGAGATTATATTAACAATAAAATTCGTTAAACATGTAATTTGCTTTTAACTGTGGCATTGCATCAATTTTCCAGCGGCATTATTAGAGGGTGTTTGTTTACAGGGACATTTTGGTGTAGGGACTAAAAAAACTCCGTGTCAGTCACATCTAAACCAAACAGGAGAGACTTTTCGGGACTAAAAGTGGGCATTTGGGACTAAAGAAAGAAGACCCCGAGGGAGTCTTTTTGGGACTTTTTCCAACAGTTGCCCCTGCCACGCATCGCACCTTGTTTCTATTAGTTCATTACTAGGGGTAACATGGTCTTTTATCATGTCATTTAATAACCTCTAGTCCATGTTTAGTCCCTAGAACCAAGCAGGTAGGGACTAGGGAGTTTTTAACCAAATAGGGCCATAGATTAACAACAACTAATGAGTTGCACGGGATAGTGGATGCACCAGCACCATGTGCATCTACCGATGTACTGTGGTCATGCACAGTCTGTTGCAACAAAGAACAAACAACCAAGGAGCATATTTGTGTTGGTCCCAGTTTTGTTATCTTTAGACACCTTTCCCTATGTGAGCGCAGCAAATCTAGTCTTGCTCAAACTCTACAGCCTTGTCCCTTCCTTTCCTTTTTGAACTAGTACTTTTGCCCCTTCCTTTCCTCTTTGAACCACGTCCTAGATTTATGTGATACAACTTTCCCCACTACTTTCCCCCATTCCTTTCCTCTTTGAACCACGTCCTAGATTTATGCTATACAACTTTCCCCCTTCATTTCCTCTTTGAACCACGTCCTAGATTCATGCTATATACAACTTTTCCCACTACTTTCCCCCACTCCTTTCCTCTTTGAACCACGTCCTAGATTCATGGTATACATGCAACTAGAGCAATGCATGTGGAGTAAGTAAAATATACCTTAAGGTTCTTGGGGCGTTGTTCGGTGGGCGACGGGCCGGCGGCGAAGAAGAAGGGTTGGACGCCCTCCCGCACCACCGCTGGGTGGAAAGTGAACAGCAGCGCCGATAGTGGATTCCCTCCCTCGCCGACGGCGACAGCGTTAAGCCTCCTTCCCTTCCTGGCGGACGGATCCTGCCGGCTCTTTGAGCAGCAGTGAGGGGAGAGAGAGGCCAATGAAGTCTTGTTTAGATCTGGAGAGGGCGAGAGAGTGTGAAGAGAGCAACTACAAGCGCTGAGGATCTAGCGGGAGAGGGCGAGAGAGTGTGAAGAGAGCAACTACAAGCGCTAAGGCTCCAGCGTGTATATATATACTGGAGAGAGAGTGTGAAGCGTGCAAACCCTAGAAAACATTTTGACCAGTCAAAGAATCCTCCTGGCAAAAATTATGCTCAAGTGTAGTTATTGAACCCGAGACCTCAAGTTTGATGAGCGAACAGGCTAACTAGCTACACAACCCTCCCGTTATGTTCAACGAGAGGAAAATAACCTTTTATACATTCCTGCATTCGTGTGACAGGCATGCCGTGTTTTTGTGTGTGTGTGTGTGGGAGTCATTAGGATTTCAATCATAATCGTGTCATGTGGCTTTGGTGGTAAGACTATCCACAGTGGTGCAGAAATAATGCAACCTTAGTCACCTTACCTCTCTCCACGTAGTACATTGGGTCCCACCAGTCAGAGGGTGAAACAAACAAATTAATAAGAAAAATTAAAAGCGCCAGCGGTGTATCTTACTACCTCACACATCTCGCTACTGCTCGGGAACACTGTCCAATTGATCCCTTTGTTCACTCATGTACTATTTTAAGTGAATCCTTATTATAACACGCACACAATTTTTGGGCACTTGTATTCGAATTAAGTCAGTGTGCCACCGTATCTCGTATACTTACTACTCCCTCTGTTTAGGTGTAATAAGTCACGTTAGAAGGTGCAACGGGACCAAGGTGCGTGCGTGTGCGTGTGTGTGTTTAACAACATGTGTGTGTTAGAGAGTGCGATAGATCGACCTACTCCTACAGAGATATGGTGTGTAGTGTACGATTTTAGCCGCGAGAGTCGGTGCATCCTCTCGTTTCCGGGCGTGTCCGGTAGGGACATGCCGACAGCTGCCACGCCCGCTCCTGACCAGCCTGGCCCACCCAAAGCCCCTCCACCGCCCGCGCGCGCTTCCCGCCCAAAACGGTCAGCGCTGCTCCAAAGAATCGATGCCGCATTCATGCCCGGGAAGAGAGGACGCGACCTCTCACTGGCGCAAGAGTGATGGTTGCTTCGTCCGTCCAACTTACTGCTGGGTCTATGTGATTTGACGGCTCATTGGTCTTTATTACTGAGGTGGTAGGACTGCTGGATGTCCCACGCTTTCGGTGAAAGGAGGTAGTAGATTACAATTTTCTCCATTCTTACAGCGGAGGAGTGCAAGAGAGTGGAAACACGCAGGCTCAGTGATTACATGGCCCACCTCACACTATCACCGTGCGACACCTAACTCTTTACATAGTACTCCCTCCGTTCCTAAATATTACTAGATGAGTTCCCGCTCGTTGCCGCGGAACAGATGTATATCTCTCTGCGCAAAATTATCGATTTCATAGAACTAAAAATAATAATCTATAACCGCATGACAAATGTGGTAGCCAAACTAAATAAACTCCCATCATCATTTAGATCATCCCACATAAGGAAAAAAGATCAGCCAACTCCTACTGCATAATGGGATTATATTTTTCTTTTTGACATGTTAATGGGACTTAAAAGCTCACTTACATGCATGCTACCGGTGCATGCTTGCATGCAGACATGTTGATGTGATTTAAAACCCAGTCACATGTTGGGGAACGTAGTAATTTCAAAAAAATTCCTACGTACACGCAAGATCATGGTGATGGCATAGCAACGAGAGGGGAGAGTGTTGTCCACGTACCCTCGTAGACCGTAAGCGGAAGCGTTAGCACAACGCGGTTGATGTAGTCGTACGTCTTCACGATCCGACCGATCCAAGCACCGAACGTACGACACCTCCGAGTTTAGCACACGTTCAGCTCGATGATGATCCCCGGGCTCCGATCCAGCAAAGCTTCGGGGATGAGTTCCGTCAGCACGACGGCGTGGTGACGATGATGATGCTCTACCGGCACAGGGCTTCGCCTAAACTCCGCGACAATATGACCGAGGTGGAATATGGTGGAGGGGGGCACCGCACACGGCTAAGGAACGATCCGTAGATCAACTTGTGTGTTATGGGGTGCCCCCCTGTCCCTCGTATATAAAGGAGGGAGGGGGAGGTGCGGCCGGCCCCCTTGGGGTGCGCCTGGAGGAGTCCTACTCCCACCGGGAGTAGGACTCCCCCCTCTTGCCTTGGTGGAGAAGGAAAGGGGGGAGGGGAAAGAGGAAAGGGGGGCGCCGCCCCCCCTTCCTTGTCCTATTCAGACTAGGGGGGAGGGGGCACGCGGCCTGCCCTGGCCGGCCCTCCTCTTCTCCCTCATGGCCCACTAAGGCCCATTAACCCCCGGGAGGGTTCCGGTAACCCCCCGGTGTTCCGGTAAAATCCCGATTTCACCCGGAACCTTTCCGATGTCCAAACATAGGCTTCTAATATATCAATCTTTATGTCTCGACCATTTCGAGACTCCTCATCATGTCCGTGATCACATCCGGAACTCTGAACAAACTTCGGTACATCAAAACTTATAAACTCATAATAAAACTGTCATCGTAACGTTAAGCGTGCGGACCCTACGGGTTCGAGAACTATGTAGACATGACCTAGAACTATTCTCGGTTAATAACCAATAGCGGAACCTGGATGCCCATATTGGTTCCTACATATTCTATGAAGATCTTTATCGGCCAAACCACATAACAACATATGTTGTTCCCTTTGTCATCGGTATGTTACTTGCCCGAGATTTGATCGTCGGTATCCAATACCTAGTTCAATCTCGTTATCGGAAAGTCTCTTTACTCGTTCCGTAATGCATCATCCCGTAACCAACTCATTTGGTTACATTGCTTGCAAGGCTTATAATGATGTGCATTACCGAGAGGGCCCAGAGATACCTCTCCGACAATCGGAGTGACAAAACCTAATCTCGAAATACGCCAACTCAACATGTACCTTCGGAGACACCTGCAGTACTCCTTTATAATCACCCAGTTACGTTGTGACGTTTGGTAGTACCCAAAGTGTTCCTCCGCTAAACGGGAGTTGCATAATTCTCATAGTTACAGGAACATGTATAAGTCATGAAGAAAGCAATAGCAATATACTAAACGATCAAGTGCTAGGCTAACAGAATGGGTCATGTCAATCACATCATTCTCCTAATGATGTGATCCCATTAATCAAATGACAACACATGTCTATAGTTAGGAAACATAACCATCTTTGATTAATGAGCTAGTCAAGTAGATGCATACTAGTGACTATATCTTTGTCTATGTATTCACATATGTATCATGTTTCCGGTTAATACAATTCTAGCATGAATAATAAACATTTACCATGATATGAGGAAATAAATAATAAATTTATTATTGCCTCGAGGGCATATTTCCTTCAGTCTCCCACTTGCACTAGAGTCAATAATCTAGATTACATAGTAATGATTCTAACACCCATGGAGTCTTGGTGCTGATCATGTTTTGCTCGTGAGAGTGGCTTAGTCAACGGGTCTGCAACATTCAGATCCGTATGTATCTTGCAAATCTCTATGTCTCCCACTTGGACTTGGTCCCGAATGGAATTGAAGCATCTCTTGATGTGCTTGGTCCTCTTGTGAAATCTGGATTCATTTGCCAAGGCAATTGCACCAGTATTGTCATAGAAGATTTTCATTGGTCCCGATGCACTAGGTATGACACCTAGATCGGAAATGAACTCCTTCATCTAGATTCCTTCATTTGCTGCTTCCGAAGCAGCTATGTACTCCGCTTCACATGTAGATCCCGCCACGACGCTTTGTTTAGAACTGCACCAACTTACAGCTCCACCGTTTAATAAAAACATGTATCCGGTTTGCGATTTAGAATCGTCCGGATCAGTGTCAAAGCTTGCATCGACGTAACCATTTACGACTAGCTCTTTGTCACCTCCATATACGAGAAACATATCCTTAGTCCTTTTCAGGTATTTCAGGATGTTCTTGACCGCTGTCCAGTGATCCACTCCTGGATTACTTTGGTACCTTCCTGCCAAGCTTATTGCTAAGCATACGTCAGGTCTGGTACACAGCATTGCATACATGATAGAGCCTATGGCTGAAGCATAGGGAACATCTTTTATTTTCTCTCTATCTTCTGCTGTGGTCGGGCATTGAGTTTGACTCAATTTCACACCTTGTAGTACGGGCAAGAACCCTTTCTTTGCCTGATCCATTTTGAACTTTTTCAAAATTTTATCAAGGTATGTGCTTTGTGAAAGTCCTATCAAGCGTCTTGATCTATCTCTATAGATCTTGATGCCCAATATGTAAGCAGCTTCACCGAGGTCTTTCATTGAAAAACTTTTATTCAAGTATCCCTTTATGCTATCCAGAAATTCTATATCATTTTTAATTAATAATATGTCATCTACATATAATATTAGAAATGCTACAGAGCTCCCACTCACTTTCTTGTAAATACAGGCTTCTCCAAAAGTCTGTATAAAACCATATGCTTTGATCACACTATCAAAGCGTTTACTCCAACTCCGAGATGCTTGCACCAGTCCATAAATGGAACGCTGGAGCTTGCACACTTTGTTAGCACCTTTTGGATCAACAAAACCTTCTGGCTGCATCATATACAACTCTTCTTCCAGAAATCCATTCAAGAATGTAGTTTTGACATCCATTTGCCAAATTTCATAATCATGAAATGCAATAATAGCTAACATGATTCGGACAGACTTAAGCATCGCTACGGGTGAGAAAGTCTCATCGTAGTCAACTCCTTGAACTTGTCGAAAACCTTTCGCAACAAGTCGAGCTTTATAGACAGTTACATTACCATCAGCGTCAGTCTTCTTCTTAAAGATCCATTTATTCTCAATTGCTTGCCTATCATCGGGCAAGTCAACCAAAGTCCATACTTTGTTTTCATACATGGATCCCATCTCAGATTTCATGGCCTCTAGCCATTTTGCGGAATCTGGGCTCATCATCGCTTCCTCATAGTTTGTAGGTTCATCATGGTCAAGCAACATGACTTCCAGAATTGGATTACCGTACCACTCTGGTGCAGATCTTATTCTGGTAGACCTACGAGGTTCAGTAGAAACTTGATCTGAAGTTTCATGATCAATATCATTAGCTTCCTCACTAATTGGTGTAGTTGTCACAGGAACCGGTTCTTGTGATGAACTACTATCCAATAAGGGAGTAGATACAGTTATCTCATCAAGTTCTACTTTCCTCCCACTCACTTCTTTCGAGAGAAACTCCTTCTCTAGAAAGGATTTGATTTTAGCAACGAAAATCTTGCCCTCAGATCTGTGATAGAAGGTGTACCCAATAGTCTCTTTTGGGTATCCTATGAAGACACATTTCTCCGATTTGGGTTCGAGCTTATCTGGTTGAAGTTTCTTCACATAAGCATTGCAGCCCCAAACTTTAAGAAACGACAACTTTGGTTTCTTGCCAAACCACAGTTCATAAGGCGTCGTCTCAATGGATTTTGATGGTGCCCTATTTAACGTGAATGCGGCCATCTCTAAAGCATAACCCCAAAACGATAGCGGTAAATCAGTAAGAGACATCATAGATCGCACCATATCTAGTAAAGTACGATTACGACATTCAGACACACCATTTCGTTGTGGTGTTTCGGGCGGCGTGAGTTGCGAAACTATTCCGCATTGTTTCAAGTGTAGACCAAACTCGTAACTCAAATATTCTCCTCCACGATCAGATCGTAGAAATTTTATTTTCTTGTTACGATGATTTTCCACTTCACTCTGAAATTCTTTGAACTTTTCAAATGTTTCAGACTTGTGTTTCATCAAGTAGATATACCCATATCTGCTCAAATCATCTGTGAAGGTGAGAAAATAACGATACCCGCCGCGAGCCTCAACATTCATTGGACCACAAACATCAGTATGTATGATTTCCAACAAATCAGTTGCTCGCTCCATAGTTCCGGAGAACGGCGTTTTAGTCATCTTGCCCATGAGGCACGGTTCACAAGTACCAAGTGATTCATAATCAAGTGATTCCAAAAGCCCATCAGTATGGAGTTTCTTCATGCGCTTTACACCGATATGACCTAAACGGCAGTGCCACAAATAAGTTGCACTATCGTTATCAACTCTGCATATTTTGGTTTCAACACTATGAATATGTGTATTACTACTATCGAGATTCAATAAAAATAGACCACTTTTCAAGGGTGCATGACCATAAAAGATATTACTCATATAAATAGAACAACCATTATTCTCTGATTTAAGTGAATAACCGTCTCGCATCAAACAAGATCCAGATATAATGTTCATGCTCAACGCTGGCACCAAATAACAATTATTTAGGTCTAAAACTAATCCCGATGGTAGATGTAGAGGTAGCGTGCCGACTGCGATCACATCGACTTTGGAACCATTTCCCACGCGCATTGTCACCTCGTCCTTAGTTTCGAGTTGCAAATATTAGCAACAGAACCAGTATCAAATACCCAGGTGCTACCGCGAGCATTAGTAAGGTACACATCAATAACATGTATATCACATATACCTTTGTTCACTTTGCCATCCTTCTTATCCGCCAAATACTTGGGGCAGTTCCGCTTCCAGTGTCCAGTCTGCTTGCAGTAGAAGCACTCAGTTTCAGGTTTAGGTCCAGACTTGGGTTTCTTCTCTTGAGCAGCAACTTGCTTGCTGTTCTTTTTGAAGTTCCCCTTCTTCCCTTTGCCTTATTTCTTGAAACTGGTGGTCTTGTTAACCATCAACATTTGATGCTCCTTTTTGATTTCTACCTTCGCGACTTTCAGCATCGCAAAGAGCTCGGGAATAATCTTGTTCATCCCTTGCATATTATAGTTCATCACGAAGCTCTTGTAGCTTGGTGGCAGTGATTGAAGAATTCTGTCAATGACACTATCATCAGGAAGATTAACTCCCAGTTGAATCAAGTGATTATTATACCCAGACATTTTGAGTATATGTTCATTGACAGAACTATTCTCCTCCATCTTGCAGCTATAGAACTTATTGGAGACTTCATATCTCTCAATCCGGGCATTTGCTTGAAATATTAACTTCAACTCCTGGAACATCTCATATGCTCCATGACGTTCAAAACATCGTTGAAGACCCGGTTCTAAGCCGTAAAGCATGGCACACTGAACTATCGAGTAGTCATCAGCTTTGCTCTGCCAGACGTTCTTAACGTCGTCAGTTGCATCAGCAGCAGGCCTGGCACCCAGCGGTGCTTCCAGGACGTAACTTTTCTGTGCAGCAATGAGGATAATCCTCAGGTTACGGACCCAGTCCATGTAATTGCTACCATCATCTTACAACTTTGCTTTCTCAAGGAACGCATTAAAATTCAAGGAACAACAGCACGAGCCATCTATCAACAAACAAACATAGACAAGCAAGATACTATCAGGTACTAAGTTCATGATAAATTTAAGTTCAATTAATCATATTACTTAAGAACTCCCACTTAGACAGACATCTCTCTAGTCATCTAAGTGATCACGTGATCCAAATCAACTAAACCATGTCCGATCATCACGTGAGATGGAGTAGTTTCAATGGTGAACATCACTATGTTGATCATATCTACTACATGATTCACGTTCGACCTTTCGGTCTCCGTGTTCCGAGGCCATATCTGTATATGCTAGGCTCGTCAAGTATGACATGAGTATTCCGCGTGTGCAACTGTTTTGCACCCGTTGTATTTGAACGTAGAGCCTATCACACCCGATCATCACGTGGTGTCTTAGCACGAAGAACTTTCGCAATGGTGCATACTCAGGGAGAACACTTCTTGATTATTAGTGAGAGATCATCTTAAAATGCTACCGTCAATCAAAGCAAGATAAGATGCATAAAGGATAAAGATCACATGCAATCAATATAAGTGATATGATATGGCCATCGTCATCTTGTGCTTGTGATCTCCATCTTTGAAGCACCGTCGTGATCACCATCATCACCGGCGCGACACCTTGATCTCCATCGTAGCATCGTTGTCGTTACGTCATCTATTGCTTCTACGACTATCGCTACCGCTTAGAGATAAAGTAAAGCAATTACAGGGCGTTTGTATTTCATACAATAAGGCGACAACCATATGGCTCCAGCCAGTTGCTGATAACTTCGGTTACAAAACATGATCATCTCATACAATAAATATAGCATCACGTCTTGACCATATCACATCACAACATGCCCTGCAAAAACAAGTTAGACGTCCTCTACTTTGTTGTTGCAAATTTTACGTGGCTGCTACGGGCTTTGCAAGAACCGTTCTTACCTATGCATCAAAACCACAACGATAGTTCATCAAGTTAGTGCTGTTTTAATCTTCGCAAGGACTGGGAGTAGCCACACTCGATTCAGCTAAAGTGAGAGAGACAGACACCCGCCAGCCACCTTTAAGCACGAGTGCTCGCAACGGTGAAACCAGTCTCGCGTAAGAGTACGCGTAATGTCGGTCCGGGCCGCTTCATCTCACAATACCGCCGAACCAAAGTATGACATGCTGGTAAGCAGTATGACTTGTATCGCCCACAACTCACTTGTGTTCTACTCGTGCATATAACATCAACACATAAAACCTAGGCTCAGATGCCACTGTTGGGGAACGTAGTAATTTCAAAAAATTTCCTACATACACGCAAGATCATGGTGATGGCATAGCAACGAGAGGGGAGAGTGTTGTCCACGTACCCTCGTAGACCGTAAGCGGAAGCGTTAGCACAACGCAGTTGATGTAGTCGTACGTCTTCACGATCCGACCGATCCAAGCACCGAACGTACGGCACCTCCGAGTTCAGCACACGTTCAGCTCGATGATGATCCCCGGGCTCCGATCCAGCAAAGCTTCAGGGATTAGTTCCGTCAGCACGACAGCATGGTGACGATGATGATGCTCTATCGGTGCAGGGCTTCGCCTAAACTCCGCGACGATATGACCGAGGTGGAATATGGTGGAGGGGGGCACCGCACACGGCTAAGGAACGATCCGTAGATCAACTTGTGTGTTATGGGGTGCCCCCCTGCCCCTCGTATATAAAGGAGGGAGGGGGAGGTGCGGCCGGCCCCCTTGGGGTGCGCCTGGAGGAGTCCTACTCCCACCGGGAGTAGGACTCCCCCCTCTTGCCTTGGTGGAGAAGGAAAGGGGGGAGGGGAAAGAGGAAAGGGGGGCGCCGCCCCCCTTCCTTGTCCTATTCGGACTAGGGGGAGGGGGTGCGCGGCCTGCCCTGGCCGGCCCTCCTCTTCTCCCTCATGGCCCACTAAGGCCCGTTAACCCCCAGGAGGGTTCCGGTAACCCCCCCCCCCCCCCCCCCCCCGATGTTCCGGTAAAATCCCGATTTCACCCGGAACCTTTCCGATGTCCAAACATAGGCTTCCAATATATCAATCTTTATGTCTCGACCATTTCGAGACTCCTCGTCATGTCCGTGATCACATCCGGAACTCCGAACAAACTTCGGTACATCAAAACTTATAAACTCATAATAAAACTGTCATTGTAACGTTAAGCGTGCGGACCCTACGGGTTCGAGAACTATGTAGACATGACCTAGAACTATTCTCGGTCAATAACCAATAGCGGAACCTGGATGCCCATATTGGTTCCTACATATTCTACGAAGATCTTTATCGGTCAAACCGCATAACAACATACGTTGTTCCCTTTGTCATCGGTATGTTACTTGCCCGAGATTTGATCGTCGGTATCCAATACCTAGTTCAATCTCGTTACCGGCAAGTCTCTTTACTCGTTCAGTAATGCATCATCCCGTAACCAACTCATTTGGTTACATTGCTTGCAAGGCTTATAATGATGTGCATTACCGAGAGGGCCCAGAGATACCTCTCCGACAATCGGAGTGACAAAACCTAATCTCGAATTATGCCAACTCAACATGTACCTTCGGAGACACCTGTAGTACTCCTTTATAATCACCCAGTTACGTTGTGACGTTTGGTAGTACCCAAAGTGTTCCTCCGGTAAACGGGAGTTGCATAATTCTCATAGTTACAGGAACATGTATAAGTCATGAAGAAAGCAATAGCAATATACTAAATGATCAAGTGCTAGGCTAACGGAATGGGTCATGTCAATCACATCATTCTCCTAATGATGTGATCCCATTAATCAAATGACAACACATGTCTATAGTTAGGAAACATAACCATCTTCGATTAATGAGCTAGTCAAGTAGAGGCATACTAGTGACTATATGTTTGTCTATGTATTCACACATGTATCATGTTTCCGGTTAATACAATTCTAGCATGAATAATAAACATTTATCATGATATGAGGAAATAAATAATAACTTCATTATTGCCTCTAGGGCATATTTCCTTCATCACATGCATGTGCCACGATATTTCTGCGTGCTTGCATGTGGCTTAGTGCTGAGCCTCTCAACGTCTAGATCAGACGGCTATTATGACTGATTTACTTCATCTAACGGCTATGTCAATTTTGATGATGTGGCTCAAGGATAGGATAGAGAATTCCTAGTAGTGGGGTCTAGCTATTACTAGTAGATAAGTCTTTGTAGAGATTCCACTAGGTGAACTACATACGGAACAAAATGAATGAATATACACTTAAAATGCATCTATATACATCCGCATGTGGTTAATGGTGAAAATCTCTACAAAGACTTATATTTAGGAACAGAGGAAGTACTAGTATAATACTAGTACATACTGTAATTTATCAGCGAGATAAATTTGTACAATGCTATGAAGCTTCCAGCTTCTGTTACATGTATCTTGCGTCCAAGGTTGCCCGTTGCAACATTTCATCAAATACAAAGGTGACTAACATGCATGCTATTGCATCTCAATGATTGACAGATCATAGCAAATATGTACTCCCTCCATTCCAAAATAAGTGTCTCAACTTTGTGCAAACTTTAGTACAAAGTTGTACTACTACTAAAGTTGACACTTATTTTGGAACAGAGGTAGCTAAAGAAAAAAATGATCCATGTAGTCCCTAGCCCTTGAACCGTAAACCCTGACCAGGCTTCAATTTGCTGGCAACGTTCGAGCTTCCTAATAAATGAAGTTTGCAACCTTTTGACCATCGGATCATTTTGTGCAGTTTCACCAAAATCGAGATGAGCATCCCCGTGGCAAAGAAATTGAAGAAGCATGATTAGAATAAGATTACTAGGACTAGTTGATGAGACATAAACTCATCACAAATATAGTACGTAGAAGCCAATAGAGGTATCAGGTATGTGCGGGGCAAAGAAGTAGAGAAATATCCATAGGGAGTGATGTAGGCAGCTGGAGCAGTGGTGCAAGCCGGCTATAAAGGGAGTTGTACCCGAGGGACGTAGCTCGACCTTGAGGAGGGCGGCGGGAGGCGGCAACTGCCCACGTCGCGGCAGTGAGCAAGGGACGAAGGCAACCTCACCGGTTTTGTGAGAGAGAACAGCGGGGACCCCTGATCGGGACGTGCCGACAGTGGGTTTTCGCCGTCGGTGACGGACACCGCATCTACACTAAGCATCCACCCCTTCCCCAAGAGGACGTGATCCGCCGGGATGTTAGAGATGTGTCCACAGTCGTTTTGTGCGAGAGAGTGTGAAGAGAGCAACCCCAGCAAGCAACCGTGTAGGCTGGCCCGTCCTGACTATGTATATAGTGGAGGGGTTTCCTTTTCTCTCCATATGAACCTATCATATTGCATACGTGCCACTGAAGAAAAAAAATTTATTTATAAATGACGCGGCACCTACTACTCGTTCTCCTATAACCTTGCGCTTGGCATCTCCAAAATATTAACCTTGCGATTGGCTCTTCGCCTCTTCGGGAAGTCGAGCAATAATGGTAGTGCAGTATATATCGTTCTGGCTATATGAGACCGAATGAATTGCTGCACGTCCACCACGTGGGCGAGGGTCGAGGGGCGAGGGAGAGTGCTACTACATACGGAGCAAAATGAGTGAATGTACACTCTAAAATACGTCTATATACATCAGTGTTTGGAGTATGTACTAGTAGTTCATATTGAAATCTACTAAGGACATATATATTCCAAAAAATATGATATAATCTCTATAACCAAGGTAGTAGGGACGAGTAGTAAACGGAGGGAGTAGTAAATTTTTCTCCTCGTCCTGCGAGCCACCGCGCGCATGGGCGAGGGAGGAGCAAGCTTCACCTCATCCTACGAGCCACCGCGTCCGTGGGCTGGGGAGACGGCGTACTAAGAAAGCTTCTCCTCGTTCTGCGAGTTGACGGGACACATCAAAAGTACTCCAGTGTATAGAGCCTTGCCTCTAAAGTAGGCCCCACATGGTTTGCCTCTTTTTTTAATTTAACATAACGCATCAAGTCGCAATTTGTTTGTTCACCCGTGGTAGATGATCCTCCCTCCACCAAGTGGACAACCAGTACACGTGCCAAATTACCACGTGGGCTGCCTTTTTCGTACAGAAATGAGCTCCACCGTGTACCCACGCGGGTGTGGTTGGGAAAGAGACGGGAGTACGTGC
Source organism: Triticum aestivum (assembly GCF_018294505.1). NCBI lineage: Eukaryota > Viridiplantae > Streptophyta > Magnoliopsida > Poales > Poaceae > Triticum > Triticum aestivum. The sequence continues at coordinate 97,268,470 of NC_057798.1, read as the reverse complement.
ACCGTGCATGCACCTCTTCTCTTCGTGCACGCCCCCACCTACATAGGTGTGTGTGAGAGATACAAACCGCGTTCGTGAGTGTTTTTTGTTTTGTGGTGGGGGGTGGGGGGTTGATTTCGTGAATTATTTGTGGGAATATGTGTCGATGACATCTCAAACAAAATTTTGCATGCAATGTGTGTGAAATGGAGGCCTATCCATATCATGCATAGAGGGTCGGGCAATCCACAAGAAGAGAGGGAGGGGTCATAGCTATCGATAGAGTCGAAGAGAGGATCAAGTATGGGTGGGTGCGAGATCGATGAAGAGAGCCATCGAAATTGCGTGTGTGTGTGTGCAAGTCAAAGATATAGGGCGACTGGCCTACCGGAACGTTAGAGAGCACATGTCAAGTTTGTGTGTGGCAGGGAGACATGACTAGAGTGCTTGATGTATCGGTGTGTGTGGGGGGTAGGGGGTGGGGGGAGGGGTAGGCAGAGGCCTAACTATAGAGGTGGAACGACTCGTATATGTGTTGAGAAGGAGAGACCCAGCTATGTCATGAAGGAGATCGGTCGACATCCATACATAACTGAAGGATGGGAAATATGATGAGACAGAGAGAGAGGAGGGAGAGAGGGAGGGAGAGGGAGGGAGAGGGGTAGAGTTGCTTCTCGGAGATGTTGGGAGAGGCCTACTAGACAAACTGAGGGTGGAACTGCAATGTTATCAATAAGAGTGTGGATGTGTTTCTGTGTGTGCATGTGCGTGATAGATCTGTCGGGACGCATGTGGAACTGCAATGTTATCAATAAGAGTGGGGATGTGTTTCTGTGTGTGCCTGTGCGTGATAGATCTGTCGTGACGCATCCATAGATGATGAAGGGGAACCATGTGTTTGGTAAGCAAACCTAACTAGATCGGTAGATCAATTGTTGTTTGTCGGAGGAAGGGAGAGACACAACTAATGAGGTAGATCGATCAATGTGTGGGTAAAAACGAGTTATAAGGACCTAGCTGGCTGTATTTATAACGAGAGATCGGTCAGTGTACGTCCATTTGTTAGAGGCAAATAAGGCCCAGCGAGATGGATAGAAAGAGAGAATGGAGCTAGGAGGTGGTGCGAGAGGCCCAACTACTAGCTGGATAGGGGGAGGAGTGTGCGGTTGTGAGATCGATTAAAAGAGGGGTGACAGTTTACACGTGTGTATGACCATATGAGAGACACGAGCAAAGGACACATAAAGGAGGAGATTGAAGCTGTGTGTGTATGCTGTAGGCAGGCATCGCTGGAGAGGTTTATCGATCAGTGTGTGTCGGAAAGGAGTTGTGGAGACTCTGGGAGAACGACCTAAAGGAAAAAATGAATGTGCCCGGTGGATAGAATGCCGAGGGAGGGGGAGGGCGAGGAGGGTGTGTGCATGCACGAGAGAAAGTTAGTGGTAGCTACAAAGGTTAGAGGACTGTGTGGGTGTAAGAGACTAACAAAGATCATCATTTGATATGAAAGCGGATTCATATATTTGAATAGAAGATCATAGTGTTTTAAACATTGCATGCATGAATATAGCGGTGATACACGTGCTGTGCACATGTTATACCATAATGTGATAATGCATGGCATTTGCAACTCACAACTAAATGTCGAACAATCTAAGCCATACTATACATCAAACAATCTCACATTTTATTTGAATTTGTGATAATGTGCGGCGTTTGCAGCTTACAACTAAATATCGAGCAATCTAAACAATACTATATATCGAACATTCTCACATTTTATTTGAATTTGTGGTAATGTGTGGTGTTTGCAACTCACATCTAAATACTTGTAGGCGTAGGGGGCGGGGCACCATACATAATGTGATAAACACATTATACATATGAGACATGGTTTAGATTATGAAGATCTAGCTAGAGCTAGAAATGTAATGTGATTTGAAATCAAAATAAAGTGGATTCAAAAAATCTAGTTCGAGTTCATATAGTACACATAGTTCATATGTAACTCGATACTGATCATGTGGTGTGCTGTGAAGATAATACACAAACGATGGTTTAACTTGACAATAATGATGATTGTAGATCTTATTAAAACAGAGAAACGAATTCAAATGCTTTGACTTCACAACAATCATTACTGTAGATCTTATTCAAATTTAGTTCATATTGAAGCGGTAGTATATGCGTTTGGAATGCACTAAAACGTTCATTTGAGTAGTAGGTTGCATGCATTATACATGTAGAGAAATATTTTAATTGAACATAACATGAATTCAAAGTTTTGAATGACATTTGTACTGCGCATTGATTTGGTACAGTACACGTTAGGCTTGTCCGGAAATTTCAACCCGCGCCTTGTTAGCCCGAAATATTTAAGATATATCTTTGTCTCGTTGTGCTCCGACAACTCCCTCCATCTCAACCCGCGCCTTGCTATTCCGAAATTACAACGCGCGCGAAAACTCCCACCTCCTGTGAAATCCCGACACGCGAAATGCCCGTGGTACCCCTGAACCGAAAGAACCGCCTCAAATCGGTGGGGGGTACTTTCGTAACTTACCCCACATTTCAAACAAGCGCGTCTCTAAGCCATGGTTCCCCACTGCCATCCCATCCGCCCACCCATTTGTACACCGAGGCCGCAAAAACCCGCGACGAAACCCCACACCCTGCTCCGTCCGCCACCCAGCTGGAGCTTCTTCCCCGATGATGTCGTCCACATCAACACCTCGACGTCCCTCATCCACCGTACCGGATGAGGATCCGTCGTTGATCTCATCGTCCCGTCGGTTCAGCCACCTCGTCCTCCACCTCCAAGGAGCTGCCCCGATGTTTCCCTCGTCTTTCGCGCCACCTCCATTCCCCCACCGCCGTCTTCACCTACACCACCGGAAGAGCATCATCATCACCATTTCCTCGGATGAAGCTGCGGCCTAATCGGCGCCACCAAAGAGGTTGTACACTCATCGCCGCATTTTCTTCTTGATTTGATCTCACGGTGCTGCCGGCGCTCGGTCCCAAGCCGACACGGCGGGGCTCCATCCACGGCGGCATCGCTGGCCACTTCCTCCACGACATCACTCCCTCGGCGGCGACGTCCACATCAGTAGGAGCTGCTGCCGCTTTAGCTCTCGCCCACGCTGCTGCTCTGCTCTTGCTCTCGGTCCCCTGCCTGGTCTGCTCTTGCTATTGCTCTTGCTCGCGCTGCTGCTCTCGCTCTTGCTCTTGCTTGTGATGCTGCTCTGATTTGGCTACACTTCAGTCGAATGAATCGACTTTTGGGTCAGTCGATTTCCAAGGGGTGGGCTCGCCGGGGTGAAGGAAGAACCAGCCGCAGCAGGGAGGGGGGCTCGCCGGAGAGGTACCCCACTATCTATCTTAGGGTTCATGATGGGGGCGGTGGTCGCCGGCGGTGGCGGGGCGTTGGTGGGGCAGTGGCGTGGGGCTCGCCGGAGAAAAAACTCGGCATGGGGGGGGGGGCTAGAGGGATGGCCGGGGCGGCGGCGGACCGGCGGTGGGGAGTGTTTTCGGGGCGGGCGGGGCGGCGCACCGCTGGCCGCGGGCGGCGGGGGGCTGCTGTTTGGCCGGTGGTGGCTGGTGTCTCACGGGGGGTGGAGGTTGAAGATGAACCGCATGCCCTTGATTTCGTATCCAACGGCTGCAAAATCGACTGACCAGAGATGAAAAAGCCAGTCGACCGACGTGTAGCCTCACCTTGCTAGTGCATTCAGTTTCGGCAGCAAAATTCAGTTTCGACAGCAAAATTCAGTTTCGACAGTTAAGTTCAGTTTCGACAGTTAAGTTCAGAGATGAGCGGCTGATGTATTTTACATCTAGCACTTTGTGGTTGTGTATTCTATGTCATGTATTGGAGATGCTATTAGAATTCCACTCAGGTTAACGTTGTTCGTTGTCTCTCTTGTCCTGCTTCAGCCTCGGCGTCGTACAACTCACCGGAGCTGCTCCAACGACGAAACCCTCCGTCACAGCGGAGCAGTACCTCGGGCTCCCTCTCCAGACGCCTAAGATCTTCTTCCCCTCCTCCGACAGCAAAGTCAGCCGGAGCATCCTCACCAGCCAACCCAATCACGCTGAGATCGACATGGCTTTGCCAAAGAGGTTGTACACTTGTTGCATCTCTTTTTTACTCTACATGTTATATATATTGTCCACTAAGCACACAGATTTGTTCCTTTAGTGTCTCCTTGAAAGAAAACATAGGAATTTTAATTTTCACTTGTCCTCCTTTTCAAGTTTCTATTCATGAAGCACAAGACTAAGAGATAGTAGCATAATAGTATTATAACCGTACATTTTCTTGTGGTTTGACTTAATCTCACCATGCTTCTTTGCATCCTGTGATCTTCCAATTGTTGTGAATCAAACACCCAGATTGGCAGAAATCCTATGTTTTTAAATTCTCTATTTTGCACGTGCATTCCTATCCTATTCATGTCTATTTCCTATCCCTGCATTGTTGGAATCCTCCAATTCAAATGAGCCCTTACAGAATTACTTCTCTTACAAATAGTTGTCAAAGAAAACCTTGCGTGGTTTGTCCCGGTCCTGCTGCGCTGTCGTCCACCCCAGCTCAGCTGCTCCAATGACAGAAGGGTCCAGCAGAGCAGGGATCCGGCCTCTAGACTGTCTTTCACCGCCTTAGATCTTCTTCCCCGCCGCTGGCAGACATGAAAACTGCATTACCATCATCAACCGAGCAGATGACCTCGAGGACTACATGGGTCCGCAAGAGAGGTCACACTCTTTCGTGTCTGCTTACGTTATGCATCGCTTAATATTACATGCTACTTTATCGTCCTGTTCACCGATTAGACTCTGAGTCAGCTCCAAACTAATGGTCAAACTTGAGTTTTTAAATGGTTGTGGGGTACATATCGGGGCCGCTATCAATAGTATCTATCTACTATCTAGTTAATCTCCGGTGTCTACTATGAGTTTCATGTTGGGTGGGAAACAAACAGTAAAGAAGCCATTATCTGTATTTATTAACTGAAGCCATTATCTGCCTGCTATTATTGGTTTTGGGTCTATCCACAGGTTGCTACCATCACTCTGGATTTCTGCATGCACTCCTTACATAATCTCACTATGTTTTATTCCTATGCATGACAGTTATTGTAAACAATGGAACTGAACATGTAGAGCAAAAGAGATGAGCCTTGCGTGGCAATATAATTTCATGCAGACGTCGCTCCATGGTAGGCTCAAAGGCAGCCCCCCTCCACGCATTTCGGATTGTAATCAAGAGGAAGATATCTGTTCTGAGGGGGATTCAGAAGGAGAAGATAACTCCTATTTACCCCCTGAGGTCTTCGCTCTAACTTGGCATGCTGATGTTGGTTATATCATGCATATGGTGTCTTGCATTGCTTACTTTATACATCAAATATGTCATCTGCTTAGTTTAGACATCCTTTGTGCGAATGCCATCTCTTTAGTTTATTCATCGTTTATGTGAATTATGCAACGCCACCTTGTTTAGCCAGGCATCATATATGTGAATTTTGCATGCCATCCTGCTTAGCCAGTCATCTTCTATGTAAATTATATCAGGCCATCTTTTTTTTCATTACATATTACATTCGTCAACAATGTTAGTACATTCAACTGCTCTTCGTGTGCATCAGCCATTTGACACGGTGGTGGCAAATTCTGGAGTGAAAACAAGGTCTTCTGAGCAGACTATGCTATCTAACGAAGCGCATATCTCGTTGTTTACAGATAGCTCCTCATAGGAGGATTCAGAGAAAGATGACCAGTCCTATCCCCCCCCCCCCCGAGGTGTATGCTCTAACTTGGCAGGGTTATGTTGCTCATATCATGCGTATGGTGTCTCGCATTGCTATGCCATTTGATTATTTTAGACATGCTTTGTGTGAATGCCACCTGTTTAGTGTCTAATTATCATATATGTGAATTATGCATTGCCATCTTGTTGCAAGACATTATATATGTGAATTATACAATGCTATCTTGTTGCAAAGGCATTATATATGTGAATTATACAATGCCATGCTGTTTAGCCAATCATCATGTATGTGAATTATATCATACTATCATTTTTTTATTACGTGTTCAATTTGTCGACAACGTTTGTATATTCAACTACTCTTCCTGTGCATCAGCCATTTGAAGCGGTGATGGAAGTATCTGGAGTGAAAACAAGGTATTCAGAGTAGACAATGCTACCTGCTGAAGCAGACATCTTGCTGGCTACAGAGAGCTCCTTAGAGGAGGATTCAGAGACTGATGACCAGTCCTATTTCCCCCCTGAGGTCTATGCTCAAACTTGGCAGGGTTATATTACCCATGTCATGCATGTTGTCTTGCATTGCTTAGTTTTTACATCATATATAGATTGACATATGCTTACTTGCTTACTATATAAATCATATATTTGAATTATATCATGCCATCAAGTTTACATAGTACATACACATCATCTATCTGAATTATGGCATGGCAACCCATTTAATAAAGACATCATATAGTTATATCATCTCATCATGTTTAGTGTTTATAGTCATCATATTTAGAATTATGGCATTCTATCCATGAATGTATGTGAATTATGGCATGCCAACCTATTTAATAAACACATTATATAGTTATGTCATGTCATCCTGTTTACATAGTCTAATTTTTTGAACTATGTCTTTCCATCTTTTTTAGTTAGCCATCATGATGTGAAATTGTGTCATGCTATCCTGTTTAGTTAGCCATCATATATGTGAAATTGTTTCATGCTATCCTGTTTGGTTAGACAACATAAATATGAATTATTTCATGCCCTCTTTTATTCCCCACTATCCATTGCACCTGTCTATCATACAATGTCTATACTTTTAATTACTTTTCTTGTTTACCAGCCATTTGAATTGGAGAGCGTGATGGCAGTATCTAAGGGAGTAACAACACGGTCTTCAGAAAAGATAGTGCTACCAGTTGATGCTGATAGAACCACGGTTGTACTTGCCCAAGGACCAGATCCACCACACATAACCCAGACTCTCGCAGATTGTACCCCTACCCAGTTGGACAGAGAACCAGCTACACCCCTTTTAACCCCAACCCCAGTAGATACTAACCCAGTTCCAGTTGACACAGCACCGTCTCCACCACAGAGCACCCAAACACGAGCGGTTAGTAAGGGAACTGCAGTGCCCAAAGCACGAGGACCACCACTCTGAATCCCAACTCAACGCTAAAAGGAGAATAAGAATTGTTCTCACGTCAGGTTCTGTAGCTGTGGTTCATACTCCTTTCTCTTGCATTACTATATTTACTCATACCAACTATTTTCAAATTTGAAGGATGGAATTGAAACTCCAATGGCGCAACAGGTATGTTTTAAACCTATTTCTTTAACTGGTTTGCTATTGTAACCTGCTCTATGTTGATTTCAGTTTCAATTGAATAAACAGTTATGTTCTCATGTCATGCACATTACAAGTGTTGTTATTGCTCTATAGTTACCCACACTTATATTCTGTCTATTCTGCTTTGTCTTGAACAAATATTATTTGAACTGTGTCTCTATCTTGATTTGGCAACAAAAACTAGAATGATATAGACCATAAAGTGACCATGGCACATAGATATATGTTTGTTTCATGTTGTTATCCTGTCCACTTTACTACTGAACTTATTTACCAAAATGAGTTTCATATACAACATGGTAAACATGTGATGTGTCTGCTTGTTTCTCTTTTAGAATGTGGACAAAATATTGGAGAACAGTACTGCGTTATCCAATGGTAAAGGAAGTAATGCAGATAAGGTTCAAGATAGTGAGACATCCCTGTTGGTCTCCAAGAAAGATGATAAAAATTATCTTGACGACAGTGAGGGAACCCAAAAGTCCTGTCTTGATGTAGTGTTTGAGTTACTGGCCACTACTGCTGGCATAAGCTCTTCGAACTCGCTGCCTGAATCAGTTCGTCTTCTTGAGTCTCAGCTTCAAGTTGAAAAACATCGATCAGATGTGCTGCGACAGGAAGCTGAAGGACTGAGGAAGTCCCTGCAGAATTCAGATGCATATTTTTTGGTGCAACAGCAAGCGCTGGAGGATTTAAGCGCCAAACAAGAGAAAGTTAATAAGCTTGCTAAGCATCTTGCCAGCATTATGGGTACCCAGGATATTGTTTCTTGAGATCTTCTGAAGTGGTTTCAGTTCTGGATTTGTTTTGCTGTGGCGTTTATTTCCGCTGGTCGCCAACTTTAACAACCAGTGTATATGATATGCTGCTTTGTTCCGTATATTTGCACTGGTGGCGAACTTTGATGCCCAGTGGATGTAATATGTGTAACAGCCGTGATAGCCTATCATAAGTTGCTTGCTTATTTATTTCCTTGTTGTCTTGTTTATTTGTTTGCTTGTAGTCAGTGCAGTTCTTTTTAAAACTAGGCCACAATAACCATGGGCTAATATTTACTGTAGTGACACTGGGCCTCCTACGGGCTGTAGAAATAGTGGGCCTTCTACTGGCCGTAGAAACAGTAGGCCTTCTATGGGCCGTAGAAACAATGGGCCTTCTACGGGCCTTAGAAACAATGGGCCTTCTATGGGCCGTAGAAACAATGGGCCTTCTATGGGCCGTAGAAACAATGGGCCTTCTACAGGCTGTATCATCAATGGGCCTTATACGGGCCGTATGACCATAACGGGCCATCGTTAATAGGCCGTATTTGATGACGCTATGAAAACGGCCCAACGTATTAACGGACCACAAATGGGCCGATGTAACCACGGGCTGAATTTGGCCCACAAGCAGAAAATGACAGTAACGGGCCATAAGTAAACGAATGCTGGAAATGAGCCCAAGAATAAATGGGCTCTGAGAAGGCCGAAAGATAACATTTGCTGGAAACGGCCCAACTGAATAACGGGCCCTTAACGGGTATAAAGTGATATACTGTTCATTACGGGCCAGTTTCACCACGGGGCGTTAGTGGGTGTAAAGTGATACACTGTTCATTGTGGGCCAGTTTCACCACGGGCCGTTAATAGGCCAAGAGTTACATAGGGCCTCATATGGTCCGAAAGACGTCATGGGCCATACATGGGCCATAAGTGAAAACGGGCTGGAATCATATTGGATGGCCCAGATGATGCTACTGGGCCTAATTCGGATAGGGCGTAACGTGCCTTGGGTTAGCGGGTTGTAAATGGGCTATATGCGAACAGGCCGTTAACAGGCTTTCCATGGGCTGGCCCGCCACCTTTTGACCAAGTCAAACGGGCCGGCCTTTTAACAGGAATGGGCCTCTGTTGGGCCGTGCCACGTGTTGACGTATCATAGGCGCCTTTTGTCCAATGAGTGGATGACATCTGTCCCAACGGTGAGCCGACACGTGTTTCCTCCAGCCAATGATGATTTTACACGTGGAAAATCCCCATTGGTCGGGGCTGTTAATGGGTTATCGGATCCAAAACCCGACCCAATAGCTTAACGGCATTCCGTTACGGTGGATGCCATGTGTCGGTCACCCTTGACGAAAGCAGTTCTGTGACGCGCGATTTATCTTCATGGAAGTGGACACTTCCGTGATGATAATTTTGGTAATGTCATCGAACACTTCTACAACAGCACAGGTATGACTATCTTGATTCTGTCATAAATTTGTCATGGATGTACATGCATGACAAAAAACGCGACCTACTGTGACAAACACGTATCATCACGGAAGTGTATTTTTTTGTAGTGTAGTGTTCTCCCTGAGTATGTACCGTTGCTACAAATCGTCGTGCTGAGACACCACATGATGATCGGGTGTGATAAGATCTACGTTCACATACAATGGGTGCAAGCCAGTTTTGCACACGCAAAATACTCGAGTTAAACTTGACGAGCCTAGCATATGCAGATATGGCCTCGGAACACTGAGACCGAAAGGTCGAACGTGAATCATATAGTAGATATGATCAACATAGTGATGTTCACTATTGAAAACTACTCCATCTCACGTGATGATCGAACATGGTTTAGTTGATTTGGATCACGTGATCACTTAGATGATTAGAGGGATGTCTATCTAAGTGGGAGTTCTTAAGTAATATGATTAATTGAACTTTAATTTATCATGAACTTAGTACCTCATAGTATTTTGCAGGTATATGTTGTTGTAGATCAATGGCCCGTGCTACCGTTCCTTTGAATTTTAATGCGTTCCTAGAGAAAGCTAAGTTGAAAGATGATGGCAACAACTACACGGACTGGGTCCGTGATACGTCTCCAACATATCTATAATTTATGAAGTATTCATGCTATTATATTATCTGTTTTGAATGTTTAATGGACTTTATTATACACTTTTATATTATTTTTGGGACTAACCTATTAACCGGAGGCCCAACCCATATTGCTGTTTTTTGCCTATTTCAGTGTTTCGTAGAAAAGGAATATCAAATGGAATCCAAATGGAATGAAACCTTCGGAAGCAATCCAGGAGACTTGGAGTTGAAGTAAGGGAAGCTTCAAGGTGGCCACGAGGCAGGGAGGCGCACTCTACCCCCTGGGCGCGCCCCCACCCTTGTGGGCCCCTCGTGGCTCCCCTGACCGACTTATTTCGCCTATATATCCCCATATACACCGAAAACATCAAGGAGCACAATAGGCCGGGAGTTCCACCGCCGCAAGCCTCTGTAGCCACCAAAAACCAATCGGGACCCTATTCCGGCACCCTGCCGGAGGGGGGATCCCTCACCGATGGCCATCTTCATCATCCCGACGCTCTCCATGACGAGGAGGGAGTAGTTCACCCTCAGGGCCGATGGTATGTACCAGTAGCTATGTGTTTGATCTCTCTCTCTCTCTCGTGTTCTTGATTTGGCACGATCTTCATGTATCGTGAGCTTTGCTATTATAGTTGGATCTTATGATGTTTCTCCCCCTCTACTCTCTTGTAATGGATTGAGTTTTCCCTTTGAAGTTATCTTATCGGATAGAGTCTTTAAGGACTTGATAACACTTGACGTATGTCTTGCATGTGCTTATGTGTGGTGACAATGGGATATTCATGTGATCTACTTGACGTATGTTTTGGTGATCAACTTGTGGGTTCAGTGACCTTGTGAACTTATGCATAGGGGTTGGCACACGTTTTCGTCTTGACTCTCCGGTAGAAACTTTGGGGCACTCTTTGAAGTACTTTGTGTTGGTTGAATAGATGAATCTAAGATTGTGTGATGCATATCATACAATCATGCCCACGGATACTTGAGGTGACAATGGAGTATCTAGGTGACATTAGAGTCTTGGTTGATTTGGGTCTTAAGGTGTTATTCTAGTATGAACTCTATGATAGATCGAACGGAAAGAATAGCTTCATGTTATTTTACTACGGACTCTTGAATAGATAGATCCAAAAGGATAACTTTGAGGTGGTTTCGTACCCTACCATAATCTCTTCGTTTGTTCTCTGCTATTAGTGACTTTGGAGTGACTCTTTGTTGCATGTTGAGGGATAGTTATATGATCCAATTATGTTATTATTGTTGAGAGAACTTGCACTAGTGAAAGTATGAACCTTAGGCCTTGTTTCCTAGCATTGCAATACTGTTTACGCTCACTTTTATCATTAGTTACCTTGCTGTTTTTATAATTTCAGATTACAAATACCTTTATCTACCATCCATATTGCACTTGTATCACCATCTCTTCGCCGAACTAGTGCACCTATACAATTTGCCATTGTATTGGGTGTGTTGGGGACACAAGAGACTCTTTGTTATTTGGTTGCAGGGTTGTTTGAGAGAGACCATCTTCATCCTACGCCTCCCACGGATTGATAAACCTTAGGTCATCCACTTGAGAGAAATTTGCTACTGTCCTACAAACCTCTGCACTTGGAGGCCCAACAACGTCTACAAGGAGAAGGTTGTGTAGTAGACATCAAGCTCTTTTCTGGCGCCGTTGCCGGGGAGGTGAGTGCTTGAAGGTATATCTTTAGATCTTGCAATCGAATCTTTTTGTTTCTTGTTTTATCACTAGTTTTTATTCTATAAAAGAAAACTACAAAAAAATGAAATTGAGTTTGTCTCATATGCTTCATGTTTTTAATATCTTTCGCGAAAATGATGGAAAGGAAAATTGTGCTCAAGTGCTGATGCGGCATGTAATACGCCTAGTGCACGAGTAAATTTAGTTGTTGATACTAGTACAACATGTACGATGATTATCAACAAAGGAGTGCAAACAAACAATGTCGAGGTAAATAATTTGATGCAACTCAGCAAGGGAATAGATGGAAATCTTCGTATTTTATGTGGACCTAGTTATGATGGCACGCCTTCGCCAAGAGAACCTATGCATGGTTGTGCGACCTTTCGGCAACCTGCGTTTGGTCACACTGCTAATTTGACTACACGGAGCCAAGCTGCTGGCTGGCGACCTACACATCTACGTTATTACGGTCATGGACCAGAGAAAGACACGGGCTGGAAGAGATGTGTGCAAGGTTCAAATAAACTAATGTCATGCAACGATGAAACCAGGTTTGGTCAACCGTTCAAGAGAACTATAGAAGAGATGCAACCACGTACGTTCAGTATATCAGGAGATTGTTACCAATACAATAAAGATTTGTTTTCTAGGAAGGAAACGGCGGCGTTGGTTATGGAAAGAGAGAGAAAAACAGTTGCAATAAAAATTAAGAAGCAGATAAACACAAAAACTTTGGTATGGAGAAAGAAGAAACGTGGAGATCACGTACATGAATAGGTGGGCCTGCGAGCCTGATTCTGGCCGACCTTTCCTTGAAGGCGTTTTGTATCATTGCCTATATATATGCTAGTATACGTGAGTCTCAGGGAGGAGGTTATTTTTTTACAGGTTAGACAACATGTGTATCGAATATTAAGCGACCCTCTTCGGGTGTCGTTGTTATTTATTTTGTGTGATTTTTCTGCGTGAAAGTTGCACTTGGCTCGAGGTCTGTCGTTCCCGACGGGTTGCATGCTGGTTACGTCTACTTCGGCGGGAGGTTGCTCGTGTGTCGAGGGATTGTCCGTTGGTCGTCGTTACCCCTACTTCAGGTTACACGTACTGCTCGTGTAATTGGGAGTAATTTTTATCGGTGGATCTTGGAGGTTATTGCATCGTAAAAGATCAGACCAAATCAGCGGCACGTCCGAGGTCGTGCCCTCATCAAGTGCTAGAAGAAGAAATATAGAAAATGTTTATCACTAAATCTTTGAATGATGAGCATGATTGCAATGTTGTTAGTATGAACTCTTTGAATATCCATGGTACTAATGATGATTGCACTAGTCATGATGAAAATGTCTCTTATAAGCATGTCAATTTTTGTGGAGTGCACAGAGTTTGCAAGGACACAACAAATAGAGAAGATAGATTTTGAAAGAGGCATAAGTATTTAGAAACTAAATGGTTGCAAGAAAGGCTAGATGTGAGTGCTGAAATTTTTAAATATCTTTACCGTACTTGTGAACTTTTCAATGAACATGGTCATTTAAATCTCCGATGCAAATTGTTTCATGATCGAATCGTGTCCAAAAATTGTGATGACTTGATTTCCCTTGCGCATCATAATGAGCTTAGTTTGCTTTTGGTGTATGAAGAAATGAAACGTTTAACTATTGGTATTCTAGAATTTAACCTTAAGAAATTTCTTGATATTGATCTAGAGGAAATTTATGTGTATTGTGCGGTGAATTGCATTGAAAATCCTTATATTGCCAATTACATAAAGAAAAGAAAGCAAATAGAAGATGAAGAGAATACTAATGAAAGGGAAGAGACTTCCCAATATCCTCCTATTACTTATTACGATGAATCAGGTAACGAGGAGGAGCTTTCTATTCAACCAATCTCATTAATAAGGAGCTCAAAAAAGAGGGTTAAACCCACACATGATGTGAAAAAAAAGAAAAGACGGAGAAGCAAAGGTAGAAAGGTATCCCTCCCAAATGATGTTGCTCCTATTACTCATTGTGATGATGATAATTGCTATATTATTGGTGCTATCCATACTATTTTTTTTGAACAAACTAAGGGCCTAGAAGGACCCCGAAGCTGCATTGATTAGCAAGGAGTACTAGTACACAACGATTTTACATCAGGACCCTGAACGAAAAAGGAAAACACTAACCGGTCCCTGACTATTACAAAGAGGACCCCAGAAAATTGATGAAAAAAGCAATCGGGTCCCTGGCAACTCTAGCCTGAAACTTGACTCGTCTTCACCGGGGACAGCACCACTTGATGCGGCCAGCCCTCCATGGCACCACGCCATGAACTCCAGGATGAAGCTGTAGTGCCTCCCATCTGGCTTTTGGCCGGGAGGAAGAAGAAAGACCGCCATTCGGTCAGAGGATTCGACGGCGACGGCCGACATTGACCATAACAGTGGGAGCCATAGGCCATCCAAGGTCTCCGTCGGTGATGAGCTCGAACCCGAACTGGATCTCCATCTTTCCTGTCTTCCTCCTTCACCACCATGGTAACCTTGGAAGCAGAGGAAAATAAGGACCTCCTCCAGATCAGCGGACCAAACGAGCTTACTCGTGGAGTCGCCGACAACCCACTCCTCACAAGCAACTGGCACACCAGCGCAGCGAGGACTGCAGCCACCGCTAACCACCAGCCGCTGCTCGAACGCGGCGGCGGTACGCTCCACCTCGGCATAGCGCCAGACGCCACAGGGGCAAGACTCAACTTAGACTTAATATATACATAGCTCCTTTGTGCTCCTCTCCCTTCTCTCCTCCAGCCAGCATCGCCGCCGGGGAAGATTGGGGATCGGGCCGGGACGTTCTTCTCTCGCTCGACTCTCAACAGGGGCGCCTAGATGGTTCGTCCGACCGTACGTGTCTGAAACAGCAGATCCCCATACTATTAATAATGAGAGTGGTTATGCTTATTATATGAAAACGCCCAAGCTTGGGGAAGCTATGTTTGATGAGGATGACATGTTTGAGAATATATTTGCTGAAACTAATGTTTGTCCCAAGCTTGGGGATGCTATGTTTAATGAAGATGATATTTTTAGCCTCCCAAGTTTTGATGAGAAAATTTATTATGGTGATAGCATGCCTCCTATTTATGATGGTTATATTGATGAAAGTGGATTTGGAGAGGTTATGACTTTATTTAGTGATGAATCCACTATTTTGGAAGAGGTTTCAATTGATTATGATGAGAACAAAGTTGCTACTTATGATGATTATTGTGATGAAACTTATGCTATAAAAAGTAGTGATAATTATATTTATAAAACTTGTCATGATCATGATTACCCTTTTTCTGAACATTACTCTTTTAATGTGGAAACAATTTATAGTATTCGAGTCTCTTATGATACTCCCACTATTCTGAATGAGAAGAATTTTGCTTATGTGGATAGTAATAAAAATTCTATGCTTGTAGATCATGAAAAGAATGCTTTATGTGCTGGTTATATTGTTGAATGCATTCGTGATGCTACTGAAAATTATTATGAGGGAGGAACATATGCTTGTAGGAATTGCAATAATATGAAGTTCCCTCTCTATGTGCTTAAAATCTTGAAGTTATGCTTGTTTTTCCTTCCTATGCTAGATGATTATTATTCCCATAAGTTGTTTTCTCACAAAATCCCTATGCATAGGAAGTGGGTTATACTTAAATGCGCTAGTCATATTCTTCATGATGCTCTCTTTATGTTTCAATTCTTATCTTTTATGTGAGTATCATTGAAATCATTATGCCTAGCTAGGGGCGTTAAACGATAGCGCTTGTTGGGAGGCAACCCAATTTTATTTTTGTCCTTTGATTTTGCTCCTTCTTAGTAATAAATAATTCATATAGCCTCTGGTTATATGTGGTTTCATGTTTTAATTAGTGTTTGTGCCAAGTAGAACCTTTGGGAAGACTTGGGTGAAGTCTTTATGATCTTGATGTAAAAAGCAGAAACTTTTGCACTCACGAGATTAGCTACCAGTTTTTCTGGAGAGTGATTTTAGGTTGATTATTTTTGCAGATGATTAATAGACAAATTACTCGGGTCCACCAATTTATTTCAGAATTTTTGGAGTTACAGAAGTATTTGTATGATACAGATTACTACAAACTATTCTGTTTTTGACAGATTTTGTTTTCTATGTGTTGTTTGCTTATTTTGATGAATCTATGAGTAGTATCGGAGGGTATGAACCATAGATAAGTTGGAATACAGTAGATTACACCAATATGAATTTAGAATGAGTTCACAACAGTACCTAAGTGGTGGTTTATTTTCTTATACTAACGGAGCTTACGAGTTTTCTGTTGAGTTTTGTGTTGTGAAGTTTTCAAGTTTTGGGTAAAGATTCGATGGACTATGTAATAAGGAGTGGAAAGAGCCTAAGATTGGGGATGCCCAAGGCACCCCAAGGTAATATTCAAGGACAACCAAGAGCCTAAGCTTGGGGATGCCCCGGAAGGCATCCCCTCTTTCGTCTTCGTTCATCGGTAACTTTACTTGGAGCTATATTTTTATTTACCACATGATATGTGTTTTGATTGGAGCGTCATTTTATTTTGTTAGTATTTGCTTTCTGTTATTTATAATAATGTTTTGCATCTATATTTTCAATAAAAATATCAAGGATAGCCTTTACCATGCTTATTTTGCAAGTATACATGTTGCTGTTTCAAAACAGAAAGTTTACCACTGTTGCAAAAATTCCTAGAAAAGCTAGAGAATGATATAATGTTGAAACTTTTTGCATATTGAGCTCTGATAAATCTTCTATAGTGTAGTATTTTTCTCATAATTTTTGGAGTTAGGTAAGTATGATGAATCTTGCATTCTTTACAGACTGTACTGTTTTGGCAGATTGCTGTTATGTTTGCATATGCTTGCTTGTTTAATGATTCTATTTGAGGATAGGAGTATTAAATATGAAGAGACATCTAGTATGCAATGTTGAATAATAATGTTAGTAATTTATTATAGAAGAGAATGATAAGGTTTTTGCATTGTTTTATACTAACTTATCTCACGAGTTCTTGTTGAGTTTTGTGTGGATGAAGTTTTTGAGATTTAGGAAAACCGTGATATGAGAGGAATTAAGGAGACACAAAAACTCAAGCTTGTGGATGCCCAAGGCACCCCAAGATAATATTCTAAGAAGTCTCAAGCATCTAAGCTTGGGGATGCCCCGGTAGGCATCCCACCTTTCTTCTTCAACAATTATCGTTAGTATCGGTTGATCCTAAGTTTTTGCTTCTTCACATGATGCATGTTATCCCTGAAATGTCATTTTGTTTTGTTTAGCTTGCTGCTTGAATAAAATACATTAGATCTGAAATTTTTAAATAGAGAGAGTCTTCACATAGTTACATAATTATTTAACTACTCATTGATCTTCACTTGTATCTTTTTGGAGTAGTTTGTCACTTAATCGTGAGCTTCACTTCTATCCTATGAGTAAATGGTTGAATGATTTGAATGTCATAAATCTGAAATTATATATGTTTCATATGCTTATACCATGGGGAGTAGTGACTTCACATATAAGAAGTAGAGGTGGTAAATTTATTGAATGTTAGCAAACATTGTATTGGTCATTTAAACAATTCATGAAAGAATATTGAAGGAAGAGAGATTTCACATATAGATATACTATCTTGGACATCTTTTGTAATTGTGAGCACTCATTAAAATATGGCATGCTAAAAGGTTGATGTTGTACAAGGAAGACAACGTAATGGGTTATGTTTTCCTATATCTGAAAAGTTATATTGTCTTGGATCATCCAACATGTTGAGCTTGCCTTTCTCCCTCATGCTAGCCAAATTCTTTGCACTAAGTAGAGATGCTACTTGTGCTTCCAAACATCCTTTAAACTAGTTTTGCCATGAGAGTCCACCATACCTACCTATGGATTGATTAAAATCCTTCAAGTAAGTTGTCATCGGTGCATGCAATAAAAATTGCTCTCTAAATATGTATGATCTATTAGTGCGAAGAAAATAAGCTTTATACGATCTTGTTATGGAAGCAATAAAAGCGACGGACTGCATAGTAAAGGTCCATATCACAAGTGACAATATAAAGTGATGTTCTTTTGCATTAAGATTTTGTGCATCCAACCATAAAAGCGCATGACAACCTCTGCTTCCCTCTGCGAAGGGCCTATCTTTACTATTATCTTCTACCCTTATACAAGAGTCATGGTGATCAACACCTTTCCTTTTTACATTTTTTTCCTTTGGCAAGCACTTTGTGTTGGGGTGATCCATATATATATATCCACTTGGATGTAGGCGTTCATAAATTATTATTGTTGACATTACCCTTGAGGTAAAAGGTTGGGAGGCGAAACTATAAGCCCCTATCTTTCTCTGTGTTCGATTAAAACTTTGGACCCATAAATATCACGTGAGTGTTAGCAATTATGAAAGATTAAATGATAGTTGAGTATGTGGAGTTTGCTAAATCAAAGCTCTGACATAGACCCTTCCTGAAAATAAGATGAATTGCAATTGTTTGATGACTGAGAATGAAGTTTGTTAGTTTTTAAGAAAGTTTATGCTCTATGCTTTAACATGTGAATAGCTTGTTACTTGATCATGAAAAAATTTATGAGATGAACTACTGTTATGACATGTAATGATGCTAGAAAAGGTGACTGAAATTATCATCAATCAAACTTGTGCACCTGCTAGAATTCACACTTCATAAATTCTTTCTTTTATCATTTACCTACTCAAGGACGAGCAGGAATTAAGCTTGGGGATGCTGATACGTCGCCAACGTATCTATAATTTATGAAGTATTCATGCTATTATATTATCTGTTTTGAATGTTTAATGGGCTTTATTATACACTTTTATATTATTTTTGGGACTAACCTATTAACTGGAGGCCCAACCCATATTTGTGCTTTTTTTTTGCCTATTTTAGTGTTTCGCAGAAAAGGAATATCAAACGCAATCCAAACGGAATGAAACCTTCGGGAGAGTTATTTTTGGAACGGAAGCAATCCAAGAGACTTGGAGTTGAAGTAAGGGAAGCTCTGAGGTGGCCACGAGGCAGGGAGGCGCGCCCTACCCCCTGGGCGCGCCCCCACCCTCGTGGGCCCCTCGTGGCTCCCCTGACCGACTGCTTTCGCCTATATATATCCCCATATACCCCGAAAACATCAAGGAGCACAATAGATCAGGAGTTCCGCCGCCGCAATCCTCTATAGCCACCAAAAACCAATCAGGACCCTGTTCCGGCACACTGCCGGAGGGGGGATCCCTCACCGATGGCCATCTTCATCATCCCGGCGCTCTCCATGACAAGGAGGGAGTAGTTCACCCTCGGGGCTGACGGTATGTACCAGTAGCTATGTGTTTGATCTCTCTCTCTCTCTCTCTCTCGTGTTCTTGATTTGGCACGATCTTGATGTATCACGAGCTTTGCTATTATAGTTGGATCTTATGATGTTTCTCCCCCTCTACTCTCTTGTAATGGATTGAGTTTTCCCTTTGAAGTTATCTTATCGGATTGAGTCTTTAAGGACTTGAGAACACTTTATGTATGTCTTGCATGTGCTTACCTGCGGTGACAATGTGATATTCATGTGATCTACTTGACGTATGTTTTGGTGATCAACTTGCGGGTTCAGTGACCTTGTGAACTGATGCATAGGGCTTGGCACGCGTTCGTCTTGACTCTCTGGTAGAAACTTTGGGGCACTCTTTGAAGTACTTTGTGTTGGTTGAATAGATGAATCTGAGATTGTGTGATGCATATCGTATAACCATGCCCACGGATACTTGAGGTGACAATGGAGTATCTAGGTTACATTAGGGTTTTGGTTGATTTGTGTCTTAAGGTGTTATTCTAGTATGAACTCTATGATAGCTCGAACGGAAAGAACAGCTTCATGTTATTTTACTATGGACTCTTGAATAGATAGATCAAAAAGGATAACTTTGAGGTGGTTTCGTACCCTACCATAATCTCTTCATTTGTTCTCCACTATTAGTGACTTTGGAGTGACTCTTTGTTGCATGTTGAGGCATAGTTATATGATCCAATTATGTTATTATTGTTGAGAGAACTTGCACTAGTGAAAGTTTGAACCTTAGGCCTTGTTTCCTAGCATTGCAATACCGTTTACGCTCACTTTTATCATTAGTTACCTTGCTGTTTTTATAATTTCAGATTACAAATACCTTTATCTACCATCCATATTGCACTTGTATCACCATCTCTTCGTTGAACTAGTGCACCTATACAATTTGCCATTGTATTGGGTGTGTTGGGGACACAAGAGACTCTTTGTTATTTGGTTGCAGGGTTGTTTAAGAGAGACCATCTTCATCCTATGCCTCCCACGGATTGATAAACCTTAGGTCATCCACTTGAGGGAAATTTGCTACTGTCCTACAAACCTCTGCACTTGGAGGCCCAACAATGTCTACAAGGAGAAGCTTGTGTAGTAGACATCAGCCTGTAACTTGAGGATTATCCTCATTGCTGCACAAAAGAATTATGTCCTGGAAGCACCACTAGGTGTCAGGCATGCTGCAGATGCTACTGATGACGTTAAGAACGTCTAGCAGAACAAAACTGATGACTACTCGATAGTTCAGTGTGCCATGCTTTACGGCTTAGAATCGGGACTTCAAAGACATTTTGAACGTCATGGAGCATATGAGATGTTCCAAGAGTTGAAGTTCATATTTCAAGCAAATGCCCGAGTTGAGAAATAT
Source organism: Triticum aestivum (assembly GCF_018294505.1). Lineage (NCBI taxonomy): Eukaryota > Viridiplantae > Streptophyta > Magnoliopsida > Poales > Poaceae > Triticum > Triticum aestivum. The sequence continues at coordinate 97,247,774 of NC_057798.1, read as the reverse complement.
GAAGTCTCCAACAAGTTCTATAGCTGCAAAATGGAGGAGAATAGTTCTGTCAGTGAACACATACTCAAAATGTCTGGGTATCATAATCACTTGACTCAGCTGGGAGTTGAACTTCCAGTTGATTGTGTCATTGACAGAGTTCTTCAATCACTACCACCAAGCTATAAAGGCTTCATGATGAATGCAAGGAATGGATAAGACAATTCCTGAGCTCTTCGCGATGCTAAAGGCCGCGGAGGTAGAAATAAAAGGAGCATCAAGTGTTGATGGTCAACAAGGACACTAGTTTCAAGAAAAAGGGCAAAGGGAAGAAGGGGAACTTCAAGAAGAACGGCAAAAAGGTTGCTGCTCAAGAGAAGAAACCCAAGTCTGGACCTAAGCTTGAAACTGAGTGCTTCTACTACAAAGGGACTAGTCACTAGAAGCGGAACTACCCCAAGTATTTGACGGATAAGAAGGATGGCAAAGTGCAAGGTATATTTGATATACATATTATTGATGCGTACTTAACTAATGCTCGCAGTAGCGCCTGGGTATTTGATATTGGTTCTGTTGCTCATATTTGCAACTTGAAACAGGGGCTACGGATTAGGCGAAGATTGTCTAAGGACGAGGTGACGATGCGCGTGGGAAATGGTTCCAAAGTCGATGTGATCGCGGTCGGCACGCTACCTCTACATCTACCATCGGGATTAGTTTTAGACTTGAATAATTATTATTTAGTGCCAACGTTGAGCATGAACATTATATCTGGATCTTGTTTAATGCGAGACGGTTATTCATTTAAATTAGAGAATAGTGGTTGTTCTATTTATATGAGTAATATCTTTTATGGTCATGCACCCCTGCTCAGTGGTCTATTTTTGTTGAATCTCGATAGTAGTGATACACATATTCATAGTGGTGAAGCCAAAAGATTGAAGTTTAATAATGATAGTGTAACTTCTTTGTGGCACTTCCATTTGGGTCATATCATTGTAAAGCGCATGAAGAAACTCCATGATGATGGACTTTTGGAATCACTTGATTATGAATCACTTGGTGCTAACCGTGCCTTATGGGCAAGATGACTAAAACTCCGTTCTCCGGAACAATGGAACGAGCTACTGACACTACTAGGGAAAAGCCTATACACAGGATATTACCAGAAGCGCGTTCTAAAATAAGGCGCTGCTGCAATATAGCAGTAGCGTGCTCAAGAAGAACATGTTGCTGAAATAAAAGTAGCAGTAGCGCGCCTCCATTAAGACGCGCTACTGCTATAATTCCCACGACCCCGCCATGCAGCTAGTTATAGCAGCAGCGTGTTAAATCGAAATGCGCTACTGCTAGGTAGCTTAGCAGTAGCGCCTTTACCTATAGCACGCTACTGCTAAAACTAGCTATCTCCCACCACCCACGCCCTCTATCTGATCCACACTCACACTCACACTCACTCCATCTCCCCCTCAACCCCCTTGCACCGGTCCTCCCCTGCCGACCGTCGTTGCCCCCACCAGCCGTCGTTACCTACCCATCTTCCCTCTGCGCCGCTATCACCTCCTCCTCCTTGCTGGACTCGGTACCGCCCTCCTCCTCCGTCCTCCCTCAACTCGCTACCGGCCGACCCCTCCTCGCTCCGCCCTTCCTCCTCCGTTCTACTCTCTCCTCCCTCCTCCAGTCGCCCCTCCTTCTCCCTCCTCCTCCTCCATCCACAACCCCTCCTCCCTGCTACATTTTGATTTAGTAGGCTAGTTCATATGCAACATTTTGATTTAGTTCATATGATTTAGTTGATTTAGTAGGCTAGTTGACTTAGTTGATTTTGAACATTTCGATTTAGTTGATTTAGTACACAAGTTGATTTAGTAGGCTAGTTGATTTAATTGATTTATAGAACATTTTGATTTAGTTCATATGATTTAGTTGATTTAGTTCATATGCAACATTTTGATTTAGTTCATATGATTTAGTTGATTTAGTAGGCTAGTTGATTTAGTTGATTTAGAACATTTCGATTTAGTTGATTTAATAGGCAAGTTGATTTAGTAGGCTAGTTGATTTAGTTGATTTAGCAGGCAAGTTGATTTAATAAGCTAGTTGATTTAGTTGATTTATAGAACTATTTTTCTAACCTGTGATCCTTTGCTCATATTGCTTTAGGAAAATGGCGGCACCACCACCACCACCACCACCACCACCATGTCAATTGTGCAAGTCAAGGTGCGCCAGCAACCTTGCAACTGGCAAGCTGTTCGACATCTACTTCCAGCCGAGTTTTCGTCATGCGGCGGTAAGAAATTATATGAAATGTAACAACTATTTTATTTTTAGTGTTGGCATTACTGCATTGTGTCATTTTGCTTTTTTTACACAGATCGTCCCATGCAATGTGAGGTTGAAATTCAACAAGCTGACAGGAGACACTATGACATTTGAGGCTCCTGGGGGACGTACACTATGGAGGTCAAAAAAGGACGCTATATGTCGCGGATTGGAGGAGATGGATGGGCCCGTTTCCTCGCCCGCATGCATCTTACTGGTGGTGAGTTGATCAGCTTCTCCTTCAGAGCAGAAAGACCCAAGCTGACTGTCATTTATATCAACCTGGTGGAAGATGATGAAGATGACGAAGATGATGAAGATAATGAGGATCCACTCGATGAAGATGATGAGGACCCACTTCATGAAGCCATCGTAGCTCAAAGAATGAGATTGAGAAAGGAGGAGGTGTGCAACCTATGGGACATAATTTCGCCACATGCTGACTTTATCGGGGTGCCATTTGTGACCCTCCTGACAAGTACCATGGTCGATCGACATGATATGGTATGTTATACTTACAAATGCAAATTTTCCGATGATATGCTTAGTGTAGAGTCCAATGATATGTTGTGTGGAATCTAGTCGATGACATGCTTTAGTGTAGAGTTTGATCACATGCTTATTAGTTTAGAATCAAAGGAACTATTAATAGTGTAGATAATCCATATATACCTATTTGCAAGAGTATGTGCGAGGCTATTTATTAATTGATATGTTTTTCTTATTCAGAAATTAGCAAAGAGCCTATCTGTGAGTTATGGTATTGGGCCTGATGAAGAAGGCTCAGTTGGAGTACGCCTTACCGCAAGGGGCTCCGTCACAACCTGTACTTACCGCGTGGATACGGACGATCACACACACTTAAACTCAGTTGGGAGGAAGAGATTCCTCAATGGCAAGAATCTTTGTGTTGGACAGGCCATCCTAATTACTATCAGGAACACCCACCGCCTAGGCCTAAGGATGATGATCGTCTTCGATATCATCTAGAACTACATATGTGTGTGTGGCTATATCATCTAGAACTACATATGATGATCGTCTTCAATATCATCTAGAACTACATATGATGATCATCGTCGATATCATCTAGAACTACATATGATGATCGTCGTCGATATGACCTTGTACTGCTTGAGGATGCATGTTGACTATACATGAAATTGTTATCTAGTACTTCCTTCGTTCCAAATTACTTGTCGTGGTTTGAACTAAAACCACGACGAGTAATTTGGAATGGAGGGAGTACTACCTAGTACCTGTAATGCTTTATGAATTTGATATCTAGTAGTACCTAGTATCTGGAAATTGCAGTTTATTGAAACTGAAACAGGGGGTAGGAAGCGGGGGGAAATGATGAAAGATATAGCAGTAGCAAGGGGCCAGGAAATCGCTACAACTAACTAATAGTAGCGCATCCCAGAAAACCATTGTTGATATCATCAATAGTAGTAGCGCGGGTGCGGACCGCGCTACTACTAACAGTTAGCTGTAGCCCCGTACTAGTAGCGTGGCTACCCGCACTGCTGCTAGCCTCAAAACCCGTTCTACTATTAGGGTTTTCCTTAGTAGTGTGACTCGTTGGTAATAATACATACCGATGTATGCGGTCCAATGAGTATTGATGTTCGTGGTGGGTATCGTTATTTTCTTACCTTCACAGATGATTTAAGAAGATATGGTTATATCTACTTAATGAAGCATAAGGCTGAAACATTTGAGAAGTTCAAAGAATTTCAGAGTGAAGTGGAAAAACATCGTAACAAGAAAATAAAGTTTCTATGATCTGATCATGGAGGAGAATATTTGAGTTACGAGTTTGGTCTTCATTTGAAACAACATGGGATAGTTTCACAATTAACGCCACCTGGAACACCATGTCGAAATGGTGTGTCCGAACGTCGTAACCGTACTTTATTAGATATGGTGCGATCTATGATGTCTCTTACTGATTTACCGCTATCGTTTTGGGGTTATGATTTAGAGATGGTTGCATTCACTTTAAATAGGGCACCATCAAAATCCGTTGAGACGACGCCTTATGAACTGTGGTTTGGCAAGAAACCAAAGTTGTAATTTCTTAAAGTTTGGGGCTGCGATGATTATGTGAAAAAGCTTCAACCTGATAAGCTCGAACCCAAATCGGAGAAGTGCGTCTTCATAGGATACCCAAAGGAAACTGTTGGGTACACCTTCTATCACAGATCCGAATGCAAAATCTTTGTTGATAAGAATGGATCCTTTCTAGAGAAGGAGTTTCTCTCGAAAGAAGTGAGTGGGAGGAAAGTAGAACTTGATGAGGTAACTGCACCTTCTCCCTTATTGGAAAGTAGTTCATCAAAGAAATCAGCTCCAGTGATTCCTACACCAATTAGTGAGGAAGCTAATGATGATGATCATGAAGCTTCAGATCAAGTTACTACCGAACCTCATAGGTCTTCTAGAGTAAGATCCGCACCAGAGTGGTACGGTAATCCTATTCTGGAAGTCATGTTGCTAGACCATGATGAACCTACAAACTATGAGGAAGCGATGATGAGCCCAGATTCCGTGAAATGGCTTGAGGCCATGAAATATGAGATGGGATCCATGTATGAGAACAAAGTATGGACTTTGGTGGACTTGCCCAATGATCGGCAAGCCATAGAAAATAAATGGGTCATTAATTAAGAAGAAGATGGATGCAGACGGTAATGTTACCATTTACAAAGCTCGACTTGTTGCAAAAGGTTTTCAACAAGTTCAAGGAGTTGACTACGATGAGACTTTATCACCCGTAGTGATGCTTAAGTCTATCCGAATCATGTTAGCAATTGCTGCATTTTATAATTATGAAATTTGGCAAATGGATGTAAAAACTGCATTCTTGAATGGATTTCTGGAAGAAGAGTTGTATATGATGCAAACGGAAGGTTTTGTCGATCCAAAGGGTGCTAACAAAGTGTGCAAGCTCCAGCGATCCATTTATGGACTGGTGCAAGCCTCTGGGAGTTGGACTAAACACTTTGATAGTGTGATCAAAGCATATGGTTTTATATAGACTTTTGCAGAAGCCTGTATTTACAAGAAAGTGAGTGGGAGCTCTGTAGCATTTCTAATCTTATATGTAGATGACATATTGTTGATTGGAAATGATATAGAATTTCTGGATAGCATAAAGGGATACCTGAATAAGATTTTTTCTATGAAAGACCTCAGAGAAGTTGCTTACATATTAGGCATCAAGATCTATAGAGACAGATCAAGACGCTTAATTGGACTTTCACAAAGCACATACCTTGATAAAGTTTTGAAGAAGTTCAAAATGGATCAGTCAAAGAAAGGGTTCTTGCCTGTATTACAAGGTGTGAAGTTGAGTCAGACTCAAGCCCGACCACTACAGAAGATAGAAAGAAAATGAAAGTCATTCCCTGTGCTTCATCCATAGGTTCTATCATGTATGCAATGTAGTGTACCAGACCTGATGTATGTCTTGCTATAAGCATAGCAGGGAGGTACCAAAGTAATCCCGGAGTGGAGCACTGGACAGCGGTCAAGAACATCCTGAAATACCTGAAAAGTGTTGGAGATCATTGCAGAAAATAAAAAAATTCTATGCATCACCAAGATCAATCTATGGAGCAACTAGCAATGAGATAGAGGGGAGTGCATATTCATACCCTTGAAGACCGCGAGATAGAAGTGTTGCAAGAACGCGGATGAGGGAGTCGTACTCGAAGCGATTCAGATCACGGTGGATTCCGATCTTAGCGTCGAACAACGGCACCTCCGTGTTCAACACACGTGCAGCCCGGTGACGTCTCCCGTGCCTTGATCCAGCAAGGAGGAGGGAGAGGTTAAGGAAGAGGGGCTCCAACAGTAGCACGACGGCTTGGTGGTGATGGAGTGACAGTACTCCGGCAGGGCTTCGCCAAGCTCTTATGGAGGAGGAGAGGTGTTGGGGAGGGGAGGGGTTGCACCTTGGGTGTGGTGCTGCAGCCCTCCCCTCGCCCCTCTATTTATAGGAGAAGGGGGAAGGGGGTCCGGCCCCCTCTAGATGAGATCTAGAGGGGGCGGCCAAGGGGAGGGGGCTTGCCCCCCCAAGCAAGGGGGGGCCTTTAGGGTTTCCCCCCCAACCCTAGGTGCATGGGCCCAAGGGGGGGTGGCACCCAGCCCTCCAAGGGCTGGTTCCCTTCCCTCTACAGCCCACGAGGCCCTCCAAGAGAGGTGGCCCCTCCCGGTAGACCCCCGGAAACCCCTCCGGTGGCCCCGGTACAATACCGGTATGCTCCCAAACTTTTCCGGTGACCGTATGATAACTTCCCATATATAAATCTTCACCTCTAGACCATTCCGGAACTCCTCGTGAAATCCGGGATCTCATCCGGGACTCCGAACAACATTCGGTAATCATATACAAGTCTTCCTAATAACCCTAGCGTCATCGAACCTTAAGTGTGTAGACCCTACGGGTTCGGGAATCACGCAGACATGACCGAGACAGCTCTCCGGCCAATAACCAACAGCGGGATCTGGATACCCATGTTGGCTCCCACATGTTCCACGATGATTTCATCGGATGAACCACAATGTCGAGGATTCAAGTAATCCCGTATACAATTCTCTTTGTCAATCGGTACGTTACTTGCCCGAGATTTGATCGTCGGTATCCCAGTACCTCGTTCAATCTCATTACCAGCAAGTCACTTTACTCGTTACATAATGCATGATCCCGTGACTAACCACTTAGTCACATTGAGCTCATTATGATGATGCATTACCGAGTGGGCCCAGAGATACCTCTCCGGGAGTGACAAATTCCAGTCTCGATTCGTGCCAACCCAACAGACACTTTCGGAGATACCTGTAGTGCACCTTTATAGTCAGCCAGTTATGTTGTGACGTTTGGTACACCCAAAGCACTCCTATGGTATCCGGGAGTTACACAATCTCATGGTCTAAGGAACTGACACTTGACATTCAAAAAGCTTTAGCAAACGAACTACACGATCTTGTGTTATGCTTAGGATTGGGTCTTGTCCATCACATCATTCTCCTAATGATGTGATCTCGTTTTCAATGACATCCAATGTCCATAGTCAAAAAACCATGACCATCTGTTGATCGACGAGCTAGTCAACTAGAGGCTTACTAGGGACATGTTGTGGTCTATGTATTCACACATGTATCATGGTTTCCGGTTAATACAATTATAGCATGAATAATAGACAATTATCATGAACAAGGAAATATAATAATAATCATTTTATTATTGCCTCTAGGGTATATTTCCAACAAAAAGGACTAAGGATATGTTTCTCGTTTATGGAGGTGAAAAAGAGCTCATCGTAGACGATTACGTCGATGCAAGCTTTGACACTAATCCGAATGAATCTAAGTCGCAAATCGGATACGTATTTTTATAGAATGGAGGAGATGTCAGTTGGTGCAGTTCCAAGCAGAGCGTCGTGGCAGGATCTACGTGTGAAGCGGAGTACATTGCTGCTTTAGAAGCAGCGAATGAAGGAGTTTGGATGAAGGAGTTCATATCTGATCTAGGTGTCATACCTAGTGCAGCGGGTCCAATGAAAATCTTTTGTGACAATACTGGTGCAATTGTCTTGGCAAAGGAATCCAGATTTCACAAGAGAACCAAGCACATCAAGAGACGCTTCAATTCCATCCGTCATCAAGTGTCCAAAGAGGACATAGAGATTTGCAAGATACACACAGATCTGAATGTTGCAGACCCGTTGACTAAGCCTCTTCCATGAGCAAAACATGATCAACACCAAAGCTCCATGGGTGTTAGAATCATTACTATGTAATCTAGTTAACTCTAGTGCAAGTGGGAGACTGAAGGAAATATGCCCTAGAGGCAATAATAAAGTTATTATTTATTTCCTTAATTCATGATAAATGTTTATCATTCATGCTAGAATTATATTAAGCGGAAACTTAGTACATGCGTGAATACATAGACAAAACCTATAGTCCCTTGTATGCCTCTACTTCACTAGCTCGTTTATCAAAGATGGTTATGTTTCCTAGACATAGACATGTGTTGTCATTTGATGAATGGGATCACATCATTAGGAGAATGATGTGATGGACATGACCCATCCATTAGCTTAGCATTATGATCGTGTTAGTTTCATTGCTACTGCTTCAGAGAGGTACAGTAATCCTGTCTTGAAGGTCATGTTGCTAGACAACAATGAACCTACGAGCTATGAAGAAGCGATGGTGGGCCCAAATTCCAACAAATGGTTAGAAGCCATGAAATCCGAGATAGGATCCATGTATCAGAACAAAGCATGGACTTTGGTGGACTTGCCCAATGATCGGCAAGCCATTGAGATAAATGGATCTTTAAGAAGAAGACGGACGTGGGTGGTAATGTCACCATCTATGAAGCTTGACTTGTGGCAAAGAGTTTTTCACAAGTTCAAGGAGTTGACTATGATGAGATTTTCTCATGCGTAGCGATGCTTAAAGTCCGTCGGAATCATGTTAGCACAAGCTGCATTTATGAAATCTGGCAGATGGATGTCAAAACGAGTTTCCTTACCAGCTTTCGTAAGGAAAGGTTGTATGTGATACAATCAAAAAGTTTTGTCGATCCTAAGGATGCTAAAAGGTATGCTGGCTCCAGCGACCCTTCTAAGGACTGGAGTAAGCATCTCGGAGTTGGAACGTGCGCTTTGATGAGATGATCAAAGATTTTGGGTTTATACAAAGTTCATGAGAAACTTGTATTTCCAAAGAAGTGAGTGGGAGCACTATAGAATTTCTGATGAGTATATGTTGTTGACATATTGTTGATCAGAAATGATGTAGAATTTCTGGAAAGCATATAGGGTTATTTGAAAGGTGTTTTTCAATAGAAAGCCTGGATTAAGCTACTTGAACATTGAGCATCAAGATCTATGAGGATAGATCAAAAACCGCTTAATAATACTTTCAAATGAGCACATACCTTGACATGATCTTGAAGGTGTTCAAGATGGATCAGTCAAAGAAGGATTTCTTGCCTGAGTTGTAAGGTATGAAGTTAAGAGTTAAAGCTCGACCACGGTAGAAGAGAGAGAAAGGACGAATGTCGTCCCTATGCTTCAGACGTAGGCTCTATAGTATGCTATGCTGTGTACCGCACCGGATGTGTGCCTTGCCATGAGTCAGTCAAGGGGTACAAGAATGATCCAGGAATGGGGATCATTGGACAGTGGTCAAAATTGTCCTTCGAGTAAATAAGGACATGTTTCTCGATTATGGAGGTGATAAAGAGTTCGGCGTAAAGGGTTACGTCGATGCAAGCTTTAACACCTATCCGAGTGACTCTGAGTAGCAAACCGGATACGTATAGTGGAGCAACCATTTGGAATAGCTTCAAGTGGAGCGTGGAAGCAGCATTTACAATATGACATAGAGAATTGCAAAGTACATACGGATCTGAATGTTACAGACCCGTTGACTAAAACTTCTCTCACAAGCAAAACATGATCAAACCCCAGAACTCATTGAGTCTTAATCACATGATGATGTGAATTAGTTAAGTGACACTAGTAAACTCTTTGGATGTTGGTCACATCGCGATGTGACCTGTGAATGTTAATCACATACGATGTGAACTAGATTATTGACTCTAGTGCAAGTGGGAGACTGTTGGAAATATGCCCTAGAGGCAATAATAAATAAGTTATTATTATATTTCCTTGTTCATGATAATCATTTATTATCCATGCTATAATTGTATTGATAGGAAACTCAGATACATGTGTGGATACATAGACAACACCATGTCCCTAGTAAGCCTCTAATTGACTAGCTCGTTGATCAATAGATGGTTACGGTTTCGTGACCATGGACATTGGATGTCGTTGATAACGGGATCACATCATTAGGAGAATGATGTGATGGACAAGACCCAATCCTAAGCCTAGCACAAAGATCGTAGTTCGTATGCTAAAGCCTTTCTAATGTCAAGTATCATTTCCTTAGACCATGAGATTGTGCAACTCCCGGATACCGTAGGAATGCTTTGGGTGTACCAAACATCACAACATAACTGGGTGGCTATAAAGGTGCACTGCAGGTATCTCCAAAAGTGTCTATTGGGTTGGCACGAATCGAGACTGGGATTTGTCACTCCGTGTAAACGGAGAGGTGTCTCTGGGCCCACTCGGTAGGACATCATCATAATGTGCACAATGTGACCAAGGGGTTGATCACGGGATGATGTCTTACGGAACGAGTAAAGAGACTAGCCAGTAACGAGATTGAACAAGGTATCGGGATACCGACGATCGAATCTCAGGCAAGTACAATACCGCTAGACAAAGGGAATTGTATACGGGATTGATTGAATCCTTGACATCGTGGTTCATCCGATGAGATCATCGTGGAACATGTGGGAGCCAACATGGGTATCCAGATCCCGCTGTTGGTTATTGACCAGAGAACGTCTCGATCATGTCTGCATGGTTCCCGAACCCGTAGGGTCTACACACTTAAGGTTCGATGACGCTAGGTTTATAAAGGAAGTTTGTATGTGGTTAACAAATGTTGTTCGGAGTCCCGGATGAGATCCCGGACGTCACGAGGAGTTCCGGAATGGTTCGGAGGTAAAGATTTATATATGGGAAGTCCTGTTTTGGTCAGCGGAAAAGTTTCGGGTTTTTTCGGTAACGTACTGGGACCACCGGGAGGGTCCCGGGGGTCCACCAAGTGGGGCCACCAACCCCGGAGGGCTGCATGGGCCAAGTGTGGGAGGGGACCAGCCCCAGGTGGGCTGGTGCGCCCCCCCACAGGGCCCAAGGCGCAGGGAAGTGGGGAAGGGGGCAAACCCTAGGGCAGATGGGCCCTAAGGCCCACCCTAGGTGCGCCTCCCCCCTCTCCCCCTTCTGGCCGCCACCAGATGGCATCTAGGGGCTGCCGCCACCCCTGGGGAGGGAACCCTTGAGGGGACGCAACCCCCTCCCCTTCCCCTATAAATAGTGGGGGTTTTGGGGCTGCCAGAGATGTGAGAACCTCTCCCTCTTGGCGCAACCCTACCTCTCTTACTCCTCCTCTCCCGCGGTGCTTGGCGAAGCCCTGCAGGGATTGCCACGCTCCTCCACCACCACCACGCCATTGTGCTACTGCTTCTGGATGGAGTCTTCCTCAACCTCTCCCTCTCTCCTTGCTGGATCAAGGCATGGGAGACGTCACCGGGTTGTACGTGTGTTGAACGCGGAGGTGCCGTCCGTTCGGCACTAGGATCTCTGGTGATTTGGATCACGACGAGTACGACTCCTTCAACCCCGTTCTCTTGAACGCTTTCGCTTAGTGATATACAAGGGTATGTAGATGCACTCTCCTTCCCCTCATTGCTGGTTTCTCCATAGATAGATCTTGGTGACACGTAGGAAAATTTTGAATTTCTGCTACGTTCCCCAACAGTGGCATCATGAGCTAGGTCTATTGCGTAGATTCTTTGCACGAGTAGAACACAAAGTAGTTGTGGGCGTTGATCTTGTTCAATATGCTTACCGTTACTAGTCCAATCTTGTTTCGACGGTATTGTGGGATGAAGCGGCCCGGACCGACCTTACACGTACTCTTACGTGAGACAGGTTCCACCGACTGACATGCACTTGGTGCATAAGGTGGCTAGCGGGTGCCAGTCTCTCCCACTTTAGTCGGAACGGATTCGATGAAAAGGGTCCTTATGAAGGGTAAATAGCAATTGGCATATCACGTTGTGGTTTTGCGTAGGTAAGAAACGTTCTTGCTAGAAACCCATAGCAGCCACGTAAAACATGCAAACAACAATTAGAGGACGTCTAACTTGTTTTTGCAGGGTATGCTATGTGATGTGATATGGCCAAGAAGAATGTGATGAATGATATGTGATGTATGAGATTGATCATGTTCTTGTAATAGGAATCACGACTTGCATGTCGATGAGTATGACAACCGGCAGGAGCCATAGGAGTTGTCTTAATTTATTGTATGACCTGCGTGTCATTGAACAACGCCATGTAATTACTTTACTTTATTGCTAACCGGTAGCCATAGTAGTAGAAGTAATAGTTGGCGAGACAACTTCATGAAGACACGATGATGGAGATCATGGTGTCATGCCGGTGACGATGATGATCATGGAGCCCCGAAGATGGAGATCAAAAGGAGCAAAATGATATTGGCCATATCATGTCACTATTTGATTGCATGTGATGTTTATCATGTTTATGCATCTTATTTGCTTAGAACGACGGTAGTAAATAAGATGATCCCTCATTAAAATTTCAAGAAAGTGTTCCCCCTAACTGTGCACCGTTGCGAAAGTTCGTCGTTTCGAAGCACCACGTGATGATCGGGTGTGATAGATTCTTACGTTCACATACAACGGGTGTAAGCCAGATTTACACACGCGAAACACTTAGGTTAACTTGACGAGCCTAGCATGTACAGACATGGCCTCGGAACACAAGAGACCGAAAGGTCGAGCATGAGTCGTATAGTAGGTACGATCAACATGAAGATGTTCACCGATGATGACTAGTCCGTCTCACGTGATGATCGGACACGGCCTAGTTGACTCGGATCATGTAATCACTTAGATGACTAGAGGGATGTCTATCTGAGTGGGAGTTCATGAGATGAACTTAATTATCCTGAACATAGTCAAAAGATCTTTGCAAATTATGTCGTAAGCTCGCGCTTTAGTTCCACTGTTTTAGATATGTTCCTAGAGAAAATATAGTTGAAAGTTGACAGTAGCGATTATGCGGACAGTAGAAAGCTTATGTCCTTAATGCACCGCTTAGTGTGCTGAACCCCAAACGTCGTCTGTGGATGTTGCGAACATCGGACATACACGTTTTGATAACTACATGATAGTTCAGTTAAACGGTTTAGAGTTGAGGCACCAAAGACGTTTTTCGAAACGTCGCGGAACATATGAGATGTTTCGAGGGCTGAAATTGGGATTTCAGGCTCGTGCCCACGTCAAGAGGTATAAGACCTCCGACAATTTTCTTAGCCTGCAAACTAAGGGAGAAAAGCTCAATCATTGAGCTTGTGCTCAGATTGTCTGAGTGCAACAATCACTTAAATCGAGTGGGAGTTGATCTTCCAGATGAGATAGTGATGTTTCTCCAAAGTCATTGCCACCAAGCTGCTAGAGCTTCGTGATGAACTATAACATATCAGGGATAGATATGATGATCCTTGAGGTATTCGCGATGTTTGACACCGCGAAAGTAGAAATCAAGAAGGAGCATGAATTGTTGATGGTTGGTGAAACCACTAGTTTCACGAAGGGCAAGGGCAAGAAGGGGCACTTCATGAAACGGCAAATCAGTTGCTGCTCCAGTGAAGAAAACCCAAAGATGAACCCAAACCCGAGTCTAAGTGCTTCTGTAATAAGGGGAACAGCCACTGGAGCAGAATTACCCTAGATACTTGGTAGATAAGAAGGCTGGCAAGGTCGATAGAAGTATATTGGATATACATTATGTTAATGTGTACTTTACTAGTACTCCTAGTAGCACCAGAGTATTAAGATACCGGTTCGGTTGCTAAGTATTAGTAACTCGAAATAAAAGAGCTACGGAATAAACGGAGACTAGCTAAAGGTGAGCTGACGTTATGTGTTGGAAGTGTTTCCAAGTTTGATGTGATCAAACATCGCACGCTCCCTCTACCATCAAGATTAGTATTAAACCTGAATAATTGTCATTTGGTGTTTGCGTTGAGCATAGACATGATTGGATTATGTCTATCGCAATACGGTTATTCATTTAAGGAGAATAATGGTTACTCTATTTATTTGAATAATACCTTCAATGGTCTTGCACCTAAAGGAATGGTTTATTGAATCTCGATCGTAGTGATACACATTTTCATGCCAAAAGATATAAGATAATAATGATAGTACCACTTACTTGTGGCACTGCCATGTAAGTCATATTGGTATAAAACGCATGAAGAAGCTCCATGTTGATGGATCTTTGGACTCACTCATTTTTGAAAAGTTTGAGACATGCGAACCATGTCTATTGGTGTATACGCATGAAGAAACTCCATGCAGATGGATCGTTTGGACTCACTTGATTTTGAATCACTTGAGATATGCAAATCATACCACATGGGCAAGATGACTGAAAAGCCTCGTTTTCAGTAAGATGGAACAAGATAGCAACTTGTTGGAAGTAACACATTTTGATGTGTGCAGTCCAATGAGTGCTGAGGCATGCAGTGAATATCATTATGTTCTTACTTCACAGATGATTCGAGTAGATGTTGAGTATATTTACTTGATGAAACACAAGTCTGAATTATTGAATGGTTCAAGTAATTTCAGAGTGAAGTTGAAGATCATCGTGACAAGAGGATAAAATGTCTATGATATGATCATAGAGATGAGTATCTGAGTTACGAGCTTTGGCATGCAATTAAGACATTGTGGAAATTGTTTCACAATTAATACCACCTGGAACACCATAGTGTGATGGTGTGTCCGAACATCATAGTTGCACCCTATTGGATATGGTGCGTACCATGATGTCTCTTATCGAATTACCACTATCGTTCATGGGTTAGGCATTAGAGACAACCGCACTCACTTTAATAGGGCACCACGTAATTCCGTTGAGACGACACCGTTTGAACTATGGTTTGGAGAAACCTAAGTTGTCATTTCTTAAAAGTTTGGGGCTGCGACGTTTATGTGAAAAGTTTCAGGTTGATAAGCTCGAACCCAAAGCGGATAAAATGAATCTTCATAGGACACCCAAAACAGTTGGGTATACCTCCTAATTCAGATCCGAAAGCAATAGGGATTGTTTCTTGAATCGGGTCCTTTCAAGAGGAAAAGTTTGTCTCGAAAAGTTGAGTGGGAGGATGGTGGAGACTTGATATGGTTATTGAACCATCACTACAATTAGTGTGTAGCAGGGCACAGGAAGTTGTTCCTATGGCACCTATACCAATTGAAGTAGAAGCTTATGATAGTGATCAGTTTCGGATCAAGTCACTACCATACCTCGTAGGGTGACAAGGATGCGTACTGCTTCAGAGAGGTATAGTAATCCTGTCTTGAAGGTCATGTTGCTAGACAACAATGAACCTACGAGCTATGAAGAAGCGATGGTGGGCCCAAATTCCAACAAATGGTTAGAAGCCATGAAATCCGAGATAGGATCCATGTATCAGAACAAAGCATGGACTTTGGTGGACTTGCCCAATGATCGGCAAGCCATTGAGATAAATGGATCTTTAAGAAGAATACGGACATGCGTGGTAATGTCACCATCTATGAAGCTCGACTTGTGGCAAAGAGTTTTTCACAAGTTCAAGGAGTTGACTACGATGAGATTTTCTCATGCGTAGCGATGCTTAAAGTCCATCGGAATCATGTTAGCACAAGCTACATTTATGAAATCTGGCAGATGGATGTCAAAACGAGTTTCCTTACCAGTTTTCGTAAGGAAAGGTTGTATGTGATACAATCAAAAAGTTTTTGTCGATCCTAAGGATGCTAAAAGGTATGCTGGCTCCAGCGACCCTTCTAAGGACTGGAGTAAGCATCCCGGAGTTGGAACGTGCGCTTTGATGAGATGATCAAAGATTTTGGGTTTATACAAAGTTCATGAGAAACTTGTATTTCCAAAGAAGTGAGTGGGAGCACTATAGAATTTCTGATGAGTATATGTTGTTGACATATTGTTGATCAGAAATGATGTAGAATTTCTGGAAAGCATATAGGGTTATTTGAAAGGTGTTTTTCAATAGAAAGCCTGGATTAAGCTACTTGAACATTGAGCATCAAGATCTATGAGGATAGATCAAAAACCGCTTAATAATACTTTCAAATGAGCACATACCTTGACATGATCTTGAAGGTGTTCAAGATGGATCAGTCAAAGAAGGAGTTCTTGCCTGAGTTGTAAGGTATGAAGTTAAGAGTTAAAGCTCGACCACGGTAGAAGAGAGAGAAAGGACGAATGTCGTCCCCTATGCTTCAGACGTAGGCTCTATAGTATGCTATGCTATGTACCGCACCGGAAGTGTGCCTTGCCATGAGTCAGTCAAGGGGTACAAGAATGATCCAGGAATGGGGATCATTGGACAGCGGTCAAAATTGTCCTTCGAGTAAATAAGGACATGTTTCTCTATTATGGAGGTGATAAAGAGTTCGGCGTAAAGGGTTACGTCGATGCAAGCTTTAACACCTATCCGAGTGACTCTGAGTAGCAAACCGGATACGTATAGTGGAGCAACCATTTGGAATAGCTTCAAGTGGAGCGTGGAAGCAGCATTTACAATATGACATAGAGAATTGCAAAGTACATACGGATCTGAATGTTGCAGACCCGTTGACTAAAACTTCTCTCACAAGCAAAACATGATCAAACCCCAGAACTCATTGAGTCTTAATCACATGATGATGTGAACTAGTTTATGACACTAGTAAACTCTTTGGATGTTGGTCACATGGCGATGTGACCTGTGAGTGTTAATCACATGGCGATGTGAACTAGATTATTGACTCTAGTGCAAGTGGGAGACTGTTGGAAATATGCCCTAGAGGCAATAATAAATTAGTTATTATTATATTTCCTTGTTCATGATAATCGTTTATTATCCATGCTATAATTGTATTGATAGGAAACTCAGATACATGTGTGGATACATAGACAACACCATGTCCCTAGTAAGCCTCTAATTGACTAGCTCGTTGATCAATAGATGGTTACGGTTTCCTGACCATGGACATTGGATGTCGTTGATAACGGGATCACATCATTAGGAGAATGATGTGATGGACAAGACCCAATCCTAAGCCTAGCACAAAGATCGTAGTTCGTATGCTAAAGCTTTTCTAATGTCAAGTATCATTTCCTTAGACCATGAGATTGTGCAACTCCCGGATACCGTAGGAATGCTTTGGGTGTACCAAACGTCACAACGTAACTGGGTGGCTATAAAGGTGCACTATAGGTATCTCCGAAAGTGTCTGTTGGGTTGGCACGAATCGAGACTGGGATTTGTCACTCCGTGTAAACGGAGAGGTATCTCTGGGCCCACTCGGTAGGACATCATCATAATGTGCACAATGTGACCAAGGGGTTGATCACGGGATGATGTGTTACGGAACGAGTAAAGAGACTTGCCAGTAACGAGATTGAACAAGGTATCGGTATACCGACGATCGAATCTCGGGCAAGTACAATACCGCTAGACAAAGGGAATTGTATACGGGATTGATTGAGTCCTTGACATCGTGGTTCATCCGATGAGATCATCATGGAACATGTGGGAGCCAACATGGGTATCCAGATCCCGCTGTTGGTTATTGACCGGAGAACGTCTCGGTCATGTCTGCATGGTTCCCGAACCCGTAGGGTCTACACACTTAAGGTTTGATGACGCTAGGGTTATAAAGGAAGTTTGTATGTGGTTACCGAACGTTGTTCGGAGTCCCGGATGAGATCCCGGACGTCACGAGGAGTTCCGGAATGGTCCGGAGGTAAAGATTTATATATGGGAAGTCCTGTTTTGGTCACCGGAAAAGTTTCAGGTTTTTTCGGTAACGTACTGGGACCACCGGGAGGGTCCCGGGGGTCCACCAAGTGGGGCCACCAACCCCGGAGGGCTGCATGGGCCAAGTGTGGGAGGGGACCAGCCCCAGGTGGGCTGGTGCGCCCCCCCACAGGGCCCAAGGCGCGGGGAAGTGGGGAAGGGGGCAAACCCTAGGGCAGATGGGCCCTAAGACCCACCCTAGGTGCGCCTCCCCCCTCTCCCCCTTCTGGCCGCCACCAGATGGCATCTGGGGGCTGCCGCCACCCCTGGGGAGGAAACCCTAGAGGGGGCGCAACCCCCTCCCCTTCCCCTATAAATAGTGGGGGATTTGGGGCTGCCAGAGACGCGAGAACCTCTCCCTCTTGGCGTAACCCTACCTCTCTTACTCCTCCTCTTCCGCGGTGCTTGGCGAAGCCCTGCAGGGATTGCCACGCTCCTCCACCACCACCACACCGTTGTGCTGCTGCTGCTGGACGGAGTCTTCCTCAACCTCTCCCTCTCTCCTTGCTGGATCAAGGCATGGGAGACGTCACCGGGTTGTACGTGTGTTGAACGCGGAGGTGCCGTCCGTTCGGCACTAGGATCTCTGGTGATTTGGATCACGACGAGTACGACTCCTTCAACCCCATTCTCTTGAACGCTTCCGCTTAGCGATCTACAAGGGTATGTAGATGCACTCTCCTTCCCCTCGTTGCTGGTTTCTCCATAGATAGATCTTGGTGACACGTAGGAAAATTTTGAATTTCTGCTACGTTCCCCAACACAATGAGTGCAAGCATGAGTAGGATATAAATCACCATGAACATAAATATCGTGGAGGCTATGTTGATTTTGTTTCAACTACATGCGTGAACATGTGCCAAGTCAAGCCACTCGAATCATTCAAAGGAGGATACCAACCTATCATACTACATCATAACCATTTTAATAGCATGTTGGCACGCAGGGTAAACCATTATAAACTCCTAGCTAATTAAGCATGGCACAAGTAACTATAATCTCTAATTGTCATTGCAAACGTGTTTCATTCATAATAGGCTGAATCAGGAATGATGAACTAATCATATTTACAAAAACAAGATAGGTCGAGTTCATACCAACTTTTCTCATCTCAATCATTTCATCATATATCGTCATGATTGCCTTTCACTTGCACGACCGAATGGTGTGGATAATAATAATAGTGCACATGCATTGGACTAAGCTGGAATCTGCAAACAATTTAATTCAAAGGAGAAGACAAGGTAATATGGGCTCTTTGGTAGATCAACAATAATGCATATGAGAGCCACTCATCATTTTCATCGTGGTCTTCCCCTCTCGACCCCCAAAGAAAAGAAAAACAAAACTATTTACACGGGAAAGCTCCCAACAAGCAAAAGAAGAACGGGAAATCTTTTTGGGTTTTCTTTTAATTACTACTACTACAGGCATCGGAAGTAAACTAGCTAAAAGCTATAATTATTTTTTTTGGTTTTTCTTAAAGTTTTTCAAACACACAAGAAGAAAGCAAGAAAAGAAAATAAACTAGCATGGATAATAGAATGAAAAAGTATGAACACTGACAACTATAATGAGTGTGTGAACATGAATGTAATGTCGGCGAGAAATACGTACTCCCCCAAGCTTACACTTTTGGCCTAAGTTGGTCTATGCCCATGGATCAAAGTGGTCCTCTCCGGTGTACTGAGGAGGATCCTCGGGGTGCCACTGATTAGCGAGCTCCTGCGGATCCCACTAATAAATAGACTCCTGATATGAATCAGGAGACAGCTCTGGCTCAGGATCTGGGGACCGTGTCCGCTCCCAGTATGCATAAATGTCATCGGGTAGGATGAGGTATGTGCCTGAATGTATGTTGAACAAAGAAGGTGCAGGCAAGGTAATAGTCTAACAAGTAGTTTTACTGAATACCAAGTTATAAATAAGTCTCTTCTTGTTATCATTACCAATAAAATCATGTGCTACCATACTTTTATAGTCTAAGAAAATAGTGGGCAGCACCTTTTTCTCTTTCTCATAATGCCTAATGGGTATCTCAAAATATTTAGCAAGACGCGAAGAAAAGATACCTCCGTAAATGGGGCCCTTTGTATGGTTTAGACTCAACCATTTAGCAACCATAGCGCCTAAACTAAAAGCTCTATCACAAAGTAAAGCATGGCGCAAAATGGCAAGGCCAGGAGCACCGAGGCCTCCATTGTTCCCGCGACAATTAAACATCTACTAGCAAATATTGCATAGTAACGTAGAACAGGAAAATATACACTAGTAGTTCTTGCATCTGACACTTTTCTTGTTTCCCCTACAACAATTTTATCAATAATTTATTCACATCACTAGGATGTGGTTCCTCGACGTTGCCCTCAAAGGGCAACTTGCAAGCCACACAAAAATCATAGAGTGACATCTCCTTCAACTTATCATATAAGTAAAAATCTACAGAAGGTGGTGATCTCCTAGCATGGAAATGGAAGTTTTGCACAAAAATATTAGTGAGTAGGAGATACTGTTTGCATTGGTCGTGGAGGAAGTCGGTGATGCCTGCATTCTCAGCTAAGTAATAGAAATCCTCATAAATTCCGGCTGCCCTCAAGAATGCATCACATGGCCATTCACACGGTCGAACCTCCGTGGTGCGGGGAAGGTCGTACTTGGGCTTTTTGTTCTCTTCATTTTGCTTTTCCTTCAAACTTCGGCTCGAGGAGCCTCTCAACAACCTCTTCAACATTTTCTTCCTCTGAAATTTTTAGTGACTCAAAATAAAAGTGAACTAAACTCAACAAGATTGATAGCAACTACTCCCACAAGTGCCCAGAGACTATATCATGCATCAAAACTACTTTGAACCATATAAATTTGACATGCAAGCTCAAGAATAGGGTCACCTTAGCAGCAAAGATTTGCAATAAATAAAGCACTACAACGAAAACTAATTGGACCATTGGGGGAGTCACATACCAAAGAACAATCCCCCAAAGCAGTTTTGTGAATGGAGCTTTGAGCAAGGAGATCGAAAATGGCAGCAAAACGAGCAAGAACACGAGTTTGAGCTATGGGGTGATTTTTTCTGGAGGAAGAAGAAGTGTGTGGGTGCTGGAATAAGTGGAGGGGGGCACGTGGGACCCATGAGGCAGGGGTGCGCGCCCAGGGGGGTACGGCGCGCCCTCCACCCTCTTGACCAAATGGTGGGTCCCCTGGTGTGTTCTAAGTGCCAGAAATTCTCAAATATTCTACAAAAAGTCATCCTCAATTTTCAGGGCATTTGGAGTACTTTTATTTTTTGGGTATTTTTTATTGCACAGATAATTTAGAAAACAGACAGAAAATACTATTTTTGCTTTATTTATACTAAATAAAAGAAAGTAAAAAGGGGGTATAGAGAGTTGTGCTTTCTAACTTCATCCATCTCATGTTCATCAAAAGGAATCCACTAACAAGGTTGGTCAAGTCTTGTTAACAAACTTCTTCCGAATAACATGAAACCAGAGAATTTTTGAATAAAACTAGGTTACCTCAACGGGGATATGCATGTCCCCAACAATAAGAATACCATATTTCTTTTTGACAGTACGAAGAGGGAATTCAAAACCTCCAATAATAATAGTTGAAAATTTTCCAATAGAATTGATACTATGAACTTGTGGTTGTTTCTTCAAAAAGTGTACTATATGCTCATTACCATTAACATGAAAAGTGACATTGCCTTTGTTGCAATCAATGAAAACCCCTGCAGTATTCAAAAAGGGTCTACCAAGGATGATCAACATACTGTCGTCCTCAGGAATATCAAGAATAACAAAGTCCGTTACGATAGTAACATTTGCAACCACAACGGGCACATCCCCACAAATATTGATGGGTATAGTAGTTGATTTATCAGCCATTTGCAAAGAGATTTCAGTAGGTGTCAACTTATTCAAATCAAGTCTACGATACAAAGAGAAAGGCATAACACTAACACCGGCTCCAAGATCACATAAAGCAGTTTTAACATAGTTTCTTTTAATGGAGCATGGTATAGTTGGTATTCCTGGGTCTCCAAGTTTCTTTGGTATTCCACCCTTAAAAGTATAATTAGCAAGCATAGTGGAAATTTCAGCTTCCGGTATCTTTCTTTTATTTGTAACAATATCTTTCATATACTTGGCATAGGGATTCATTTTAAGCATATTGGTCAGACGCATACGCAAAACGATAGGTCTAATCATTTCAGCAAAGCGCTCAAAATCCTCATCATCCTTTTTCTTGGATGGCTTTGGAGGAGAAGGCATGGGTTTTGAACCCATGGTTCTCTTTCTTTACCGTGCTTCCTAGCAACGAAGTCTCTCTTATCATAACGCTGGTTATTTGATTATGGGTTATCAAGATCAACAACAGGTTCAATTTCTACATCATTTTTATTACTAGATTGAGCTTCAACATGGACATCATCATTAACATTATCAATAGGTTCATGTTTTCATCACCAGATTGTGTTTCAGCATCAGAAATATAAATATCATTGGGATTCTCAGGTGTGCCTATAATAGGTTCAGTAGAAGCATGCAAAGTCCTATCATTATTCTTTTTCTTTTTCTTAGAAGGACTACGTGTATCAGTATTAATTCTCTGAGAATCTTGCTCAACTCTCTTAGGGTGGCCCTCAGGATACAAAGGTTCCTGGGTCATTTTACCACCTCTAGTCATAACTCTAACAACATTATCATTATTCTTATTATTTAACTCTTTGAGCAAATCATCTTGTGCCTTAAGTACTTGTTCTACTTGAGTGGTAACCATAGAAGCATGTTTTCTAATAAGTTTAAGATCACCTTTAACTCTAGACATATAATCACTCGAGTGCTCAACCATATAAGCATTACGTTTCAATTGTCTACCAAAATAAGCATTGAAGTTCTCTTGCTTAACAATAAAATTATCAAACTCATCCAAGCATTGGCTAGCAAACTTAGTAGATGGGGTTTCACGCTTATCAAATCAATAGAGAGAATTTGCCTCTACTACCTGTGTCAGTTATCAAGACCATGTATTTCTTCAATAGGTGGTAAATTCTTAACATCTTCAGCTTTAATACCTTTTTCTTTCATAGATTTCTTTTCCTCTTGCATATCTTCAGGACTGAGAAATAGAATACCCCTTTTCTTCGGAGTTGGCTTAGGAGTTGGTTCAGGAAGTGTCCAATGATTATCATTACTCAATATATTATTCAATAGAAATTCAGCTTGCTCAACAGTTCTTTCCCTGAAAACACAACCAGCACAACTATCCAGGTGGTCTCTAGAAGCATCAATGAAAGTGCTAGTATTCGACTAGAGGGGGGTGAATAGGCGATTTTATATGAAAGTCTTCAAAACATGAGTGCTTTGAAGACAAACAATAGAAATGAACCTATTGATATGCAGCGGAAGGTAGACTACACTAAACAGGCCATAGTCAAGTAAGCAATGTAGTAAAAGCACGAAGACAATTAGCAACTAGGTAGTGTGGATCAGGATGGAAGATAGTATGAAGCCAAAGTACACAGTCTTCACACTGTGAAGTCAGGCAAGAGGGCAAAGACTTCACGCAGACAAACTGTAAGTAAAGAGGAAGGATAGAACCAGTTGCTCAGAGAGGACAAGGGTTTTGTTGGACCAGTTCCAGTTGCTGTGACAATTGTACGTCTGGTTAGGGAGGCTGAGATTCAACTCAGAAGACCGCGTCTTCACCTTATTCCCCTTGAGCTAAGAACACTTAGTCCTCGCCCAATCACTCTAGTAAGTCTTCAAGGGAGACTTCCAAACCTTCACAGACTTCATTCACCGGCAATCCACAATGACTCTTGGATGCTCAGAACGTGACGTCTAACCGGCTGGAGGATTCACAGTCCTCAAGTGTAATAAGTCTTCAGATCACGCGGACAGAAAGACTTCAGTGATGCCTACCACTCTTTGGCTCGTGGTGTTTTGGGCTTTGTCCTCACAAGGATTCTCTCTCAAATACTTTGGAGGTGGGTTGCTCTCAAATGACAAAAGTCGTGTACTAACTCTGAGCAGTCACCAACTTATGGTGTAGGGGGTGGGCTATTTATAGCCAGGAGGCAACCCGACCTGATTTGTCCAAAAGGATCTTGGGTCACTAAGGAACTAACATGTGTCCAACGGTCAGATTTCAAACACACGCGGCAGCCTAGCTTGGGCTACAAGCAAACCTGACTCATCCAGCTCTGGATAAGATTTGCTCTCATTGTCTTCGCTCGAAGACATAGGATTTGGGTGCGCATCACTTTAGTCACTCTGAATTTGTTCACTTGGACCCCACTTAACAGTACGGTGGTTCCTATGACTCAACAAAGAAGAAAAGGAAACTACGAAACAACTATGTCTTCGCACTCCATAGTCTTCATGTGATGTCTTCTCTTGTCATAGTCTTCAATGTGAATATCTTCACAGACCACCATTGTCTTAAATGTCTTCACACATTTTTAGGGGTCATCTCTGGTAGGTAAACAAAATCAATATGGGACTACTACCTCTGTTATCCTGCAATTCTCACAAACACATTAGTCCCTCAACCAATTTTGTCGTCAATACTCCAAAACCAACTAGGGGTGGCACTAGATGCACTTACAATCTCCCCCTTTTTGGTGATTGATGACAAACTGGTTGAAGTTTTCAACGGGGATAAAAGTATGTGAAAGTTTAGTGTTGTGAGTATTGTCTTCATACATATGACGAGGCTCCCCCTGAAGATGTGCATATAATGATTTGCTTTTGAATGCAAATGCAAATGGCAGGTTTTGCTTTATGGAGGACATCTTCAAAGTGTGAAGACAATACATTATGCATATAGATAGATACTGAAGATAAAGATATGCATAATGGAAAATGGACGTCTGTAGAATGAATTCATGCGGAATTTATCATTGCAACACAGAATAGCAGAAAAAGTAGTAGACGACCATCAAGTTTAAGTGTTACAACTCAAAGAACCAAATGTATCAAAAGACGAGAGTTGTAAAACTTGGCAAAATAATGCAACCACCCATAAGGACCCGCTTGAAGACTATAAACTCATATGCTTCTCCCCCTTTTGTCAGTAATGACCAAAAAGGTTTGAAGATATAGAGCATCTACTCATTTCCAGAAGGAGCAGGGTCGGCGTTGGAGTTTGGTGGTGCAGATGGCCTGGAGCAGAGTCGAGATGCAGTGTAGCCATGGTCAGTGAAGCGGCGTTGTCTTCTTCATCGACGACATTCGCAACAATAGTTGCAGCCAAAAATGAATACTCAGAATCTTCAAGTGAGGGAGTGCGGCGCTAGCTCGCATTTGGTGGAGGCCTGGAATCAAACTTGAAGTTTTCGGTGAAGCCATCTGCTCGAAGATCATCTTTGGAACACAGCCGAGTGAGGCTCTTCCAGGACCATCGCGCATTCTCATGGGCAACAAATGAGTTCTTGGTGGCTCGATTGCGAATGCGATTGACATCCACCAAGAGACTATGCATCTGATGCTTCAGCCAGTCGTGGTGCTTGTCCTAGTTCTGATGTAAGGCCACAAGCAGCTCTCGGTCATTGAGTACATGAGAACGCTTTTGAGGCCTTTGAGCAATTGTACTGGCAGTGGCTTCAGTATTTGCTCGATGAAGCATACACACATTGCCATCCATAGGATAGGCAGGAATAGCAGCATTTGGAACATGAATGCCTTCTATGGGTTGCGTGAAGCTTTGATGATCAGTGTTGTGAAGATATATCGGCTCCTTGGCAGGCTCGGGGTAGATGGCTTCAACTGATAGATCAACCTCACGCAGAAAGACAAGATAGTTGCGTGTAGAAGGTTGATAGTTGACAGTAGAATGAAGTTTGATTAGGCCCATTACCCATGGAGTATAAAACTTCAGGCCAAACAGATCAATCCCAGATGTAGCAAGTTGTCGGATGAAGAAATCCTGGGAGTTGAATCTGATGCCATTGACAATATAGAATACAAAAGTCTTCATAGTGACTTCAAGTTTGGCTTCAGAAGAATGTCCCTTGATGGGCCATAGAGTACGCCTTAGGATATGATAGACTGTGTGGGGCAAGTACTCGAGGTCCTGGATAAGGAATTCCTTGGGATATTCTGCATCTTGAGGCGATGGCTTCATCATGCTGAGCATCTGACTCATATTGGGTTCAGGCTGCTGAAATATACTATGTAGTCCTTCTCTGTGATGCTGACAACCAGGCTCATACAGATCACCTGGAGTGGGCAGGGAGGTAAGCTCGATGATGTCTTGAGCTTTAGCTTCATGGTGCACATCACCTGACATCCACTTGAGGATCCATGTCTTCGAATCCCGGTTGTATCCACGAATGTGAAGAGTAGCATAGAACTGCAGCAGTAGCTCTTCATTCTAGTGCTCTTTGGCAGTGACAAATTACAGAAGACCAACATCCCGGAAGCAGTCCAGAGCTTCTTCAAGATAGGGAAGCCCAGCAATAGCTTCACAATCAAGACGCATGTGAGGGAAGATTCGATCTTGATTGTAGAGGACACATGAGTAATAGTTGCGATGTTGATGGCTCCAGAAGCGATCTGAAGAGATCCTTGGCTTCCAGTAGGGATTCTTGTCACTGTCAAAGATGGTATTGTGTGCTCTGAAGCTGTTGACACTGAAAGATCCTGGTGTTGTAGCAGCGCTTGGAAGCCTTGGCAACCTGGGCTTTGGCTTCTGTACTTGTGGTTGCTGCTGCACATGATAATCATATTAGGGTCCAGGACTAGTGGGAGGAACCAGGATCGGCCAGCGAACAGTGACTAACTCCCCCTCACGATTGTAAGTTGTTTCCATAATGTGAGGCCTTGGAGGAGGAATTGCACCGTCAATGGAGACTGGCGTCACAGAAGCTTCAGGATTCACATCGGCTTCAGGCACAACAATTAGCTTCAGGCTCCACAGAATCTTCAGCCAAGACAGGGTCATTGGCTTCAGCAGTGTTTGTGGCAGCCTCATTATTCTCAACCTCCATTTGGTCAACGACCGGAGGGTCTTGCACAATCACATGCTCATCAAGAATGACTTGATTTAGGGCAGGGGTGTGGCACCTCTTTCTTCTCTTCTTTCTCTTTCTTCTTCATCGGCTGATGCAGTCGGAATGTCTTCAATAGCTTTGGCTTCAGACTCAGGAACCGTCACAGAAGGATTCTCTTCAGGGAACACTTGACGTGCCACTGAACTGGATTGTTGTGAATCTTCTTCTGGGATGGTTGACATGGAGACAGATGGCTTGAGACCTTTGCGAAGACGTTGGAACACGGGCGACGCTTTTGGTGATGGAGTGGTCTCCATGTAGTTGTCGTCATTCACCATTGGATTGGTGACTTGCGCTGGTGGAGTGCGGGGTGTTTCATCATGAACTGGGGTTTCTTCTTGCGGGCGCTCAGCCCATGAATCATCCTGAGCAATTGGCGTTAATGGACGACCGATGTTGATGTATCGCTACCCGTTGGAGCAGGCGATGATACCAAGTGGTGCTCAAGTTGAGGAAGGACTTCATCATCAACAACATTGTCTTCATGAGCAATGTCTTCAGCTATGTTGGGGTCAACAACTGGAATGATTTCTTCTTCATGAGCCTCTGTGGAAGCAGGCTGGTGGATCACAACACACCAAGCCTTATTGGTGGCAGCAGGAGGAGCAACTGAGATGGGTTCAACAATGAGAGGCAGAGAAGCCGCAGCACGCTCTTTCTTTGAAGACTTAGTTCCCTTAGTCTTCAGCTTCTTCTTGGAAGGAGCATCGTCAGATACATCCTTGTGCTTGCGCTTCTTGGCTTCGGCTTTAGCTGCCCTTGTTTTCTTCAGCTCTGAAGCTGCTGAGAGGACCTTAGGCTTCGAGCATGTCATACTTGCAGGGAAGACAATGTGAGGTTCTTCCTGCCTTGGAGCAGTTTGGGTCTCAGCAGGCTTCTTCTTCTTGGCAGCCATCCTGGGGTTGATGCCAGTGCGCCCAAGAGCTTTTCGCTTCTCAGCTTCATTGTGGGCTTGAACGCATTTCTCAGCGAGATACTTCATGCGCTCTTGTGAGCCTTTAGCTTCAGTGCGCTTCTTGTGGAACTCCTCCTTGAGGTCATGCAACATCTTCTTGAAGATTTGAACATCTTCCACACTGAGCTTGTCCATGTTCTTCTTGAAGTGAGCCTTCTCATAATCAATCTTGTTTTTCAGCTCAACAATCTTCTAAGCCAAGGCAAATTCACCACCAATGGCTCCATGGAAGGTGATGCTGATGTCCACAGGGAGCTGAAGATCATCAATATTGATGTCCTGGTTGTCGAACCACTCATCGAAGAAGTTATTCAGAATATCAACATCAAAGAGGGGCAGATCGTTGAAGATTTGAGCCTCTTGCTTGCTCTTGATAAGCATTTCCAGAGCATCATCACCAAGATCTTCATCACTTGACAGATCAATGGCTTCATCTTTGTTGCGCAGAACAACAAATAGTGTCAGAGGTTGCCTAGTGGCCTTCTTGGGCAATGGCTTCTTGGTCCTCTTGGACACGCGAGATAAGTCTTCGGACTACACACTGGATTCAGGCGGTGCAGTCTTCAGAGTCTTCCTTGTTGAAGCTTTTGGTGAAGAAGATGGCTTGGCAGCTTTTGTCTTCTTCATCTTTTTCTCCTTTGGAGGTGAGGGAGCATCTTCAGATTAGCTTCGCCACCAGATTGATCCACAGCTGCTCTTTGAGCAGCAATGTGAGACAGAAGCCCATCAAAATTGGCAAAGGGGCCAATTTTGTTCTCATTAGCTTCACATGTCCCATCAGATCTTGGAGCGGAGGGGCCAGGGTTGAAGTTGAGCCCGAACTCCTTGTAGTTCTTGTCAGCTGAATCTTTAGCAAACTGATAGTTGCGTTTGAACATATTGTCGTCACGACACCATAACAGAGAAGATGGGTCGGCAGCTTCAGGCTGTGGTCCTCTAACCATGCACGGATAGAATTTCCGCTCAATGGCTTCACCCTTGCTCTTTGGCACTAAGCCACGGTAGAGGCAGTCACCCCATGGCCTCTTGATGGCATTCTTTTCGGCATATTTGGCATGAAGAACCTGTACTTGAACCCTTCCTCGGCCCAATATCTTTGGATCCACTGAATCTGGTTCTTGCGCTGATTGTAGTTTTCATTAGGATCAGACTTGTACTGCTCATACAGATTCGGTGGCAGATCGTGTGGGCGTTTCCTGCCACCCTTGTGTGTAGACTTCTCTAAAGCCATAATATTCAGACTGATAGGCTTATCACAGTGAATGGATTTCGCCTGCTGGTCAAACAAGAACTGGCTTCAGGTGATTCAATGTGACGCTGTAGGAATTCTGCAAATGAATGCAGACTATGAGAACCAAGGGATTCTCCCACGGACATGTACCTGTGACAGCATTAGAGATGCGAGGGGAGCGGAAGAGGTCATATGCATTCTCGGAAGATTTTGACGACCTCATAGTGCAAAGACATTCACTTATTTGGAGAGAGTTGGTTCTAGATTTGTACGAATCCATGAATAAGTACAAGTGAGGAATCTAACTAGTTATGAAGCATAAGTGAATATACTTGGCATGATACGAGATGCAGAAGAGAATAAATCCAGATTTGGAAGTGAAGAAACCACTTTTGGTTGAAGTGGATGGATTGGACGGATCAAAAAGGCAGTAAAAATAAGATTTATTTACCACGGACGAACTGCTAGACGATGTTGAAGGAGGCCGAGCAGTTCAATCTCTCGCGCCCTAACTTGGCGGTGGAAGACACCTACGGCGGCGGCGGAGAGGACGAGGTCCGCGACCGGCGTGAGGACAACGTCGCGGCAGCTAAGCGCTTCGTCTCCGGCGTCGACGCAAGCTAGCTGAGGCGCTAGGGTTTGTGCGAGGTGGCGAGATGGAAGAACTGATATTGACCGCATGGGTGACTATTTATAAGGAGGAGGGCGGCGCGGTGCAATTATGCAGGTGCCCCTGGCAGTTCACATCTGAGAGACACGTGGCATGCATGCAACTCATTGAAAGTTGTTCCATGTTCTCACGCATGGCTGGATTGTCGGGTGGTCGTTCTGGCTTCTCCAGTTTTCAGGCAATAAGGATACATCATTAAACAGATTTAAATGTTTGTCAGTTTTTCCTCTGCTAACAAGGACTCAGAGAAGACAATCGACAGTTTTCAATAGAATGCATATGATTTGGACAGATAGAGTTGAGGTGGAAGCACATAATATGTTAGGGTCCAATCACATTCACTTAGATCAATAAAGATTCAAGAATGAAGACATAGGTATAAGTGAATGTTGTAGAGGACAGCACGCAAATATATATATATATATATATAGGGAAAATCCATCCTACCACCCGGTGGTAGTTACCCCACATGTCTCATATACTACCATGTGGTACTATATATACTATTTTATTATTTTAAATATGTTTATATACTATATCTAAGATATTTCAAAGCAAGTTACATGAAAAAATTGCATACGAGCCCATAGTTTTTGTTATATTTGTAAAATACGTATATATTTGTACGTAAAAATGAGCAACTCAAAAAGTGGCACATACTACCTAAAAATTAGTATATATACTACCTAATCATTGTTATATACTACATACTACATGTACATACTCTCGGTTCCGAGAGATACTACATACAACATACAAAACGCAAGTGGTGGTAACAACCACTGCTTGTAGGAAACATTTGTCCTATATATATATATATATATGTGTGTGTGTGTGTGTGTGTGTGTGTGTGTGTGTGTGTGTGTGTGTGTGTGTGTGTGTGTGTGTCTCTGTGTGTGTGTGTGTGTGTGTGTGTGTCGTGGCACTCCGAAGTCAAATTCCACATTGATGTATTCACACTTAGAGGATAAGTCTTCATTGATTGAAGATATACATTACTTCGTGTGTTGCACATCTAAGTCGTCAACATGCACAAGCGTTAGGATGTGTGTCCAATTACATGACATTTGAGGATTCTAAGATATTTAGCTCACACCGCTGCCAATTGCTCTTCAGTGTTGACGTGAATGATATCAATATCTTCTTTGTTGACATGATCTCTGAGAAACTGATAATGGATCTGAAAATGTGCTTTGTCATCTGTGCTGAACTGGATTCTTGGAAAGCTTGATGGCGCTTTCATTGTCGCAGAAGAGTGGTACATTCTTCGTGTTGATGCCATAGTTCTTAAGAGTTTGCTTCATCCATAGAAGCTGAGCACAGCACGATCCAGCAGCAATGTATACAGCTTCAGCAGTGGAGAGTGATACACAGTTCTGCTTCTTTGAAGACCAACAGACAAGAGATCGTCCAAGAAAGTGACATGTTCCTGAAGTGGACTTGCGATCAACCTTGTCACCAGCATAATTAGCATCAGAATATCCAAGCAGATCAAATGTTGAGCCCTTTGGATACCATAATCCTATTGTTGGGGTGTAAGCCAAATATCGAAGTATTCACTTCACGGATAGGTGATGTGACTCCTTTGGTGCCGCTTGGAATCGAGCACACATGCAAACGCTAAGCATTATATCTGGCCTAGATGCACATAAGTAAAGTAAAGAACCAATCTTGGAGCGGTATACCTTTTGATCGTATTCTTTACCATTGTCGTCGAAGCTCAGATGACTTTTGGTTGGCACTGGCGTTCTGTATCCTTTGTAGTCTTGCATTCCAAACTTCTTCAGACAATCTTTGAGGTATTTCTCTTGTGATATGAAGATGCCATTGCTCTGCTGACGGATATGAAGATGTCATTGCTCTGCTGACGGATTTGAAGACCAAGGAAAAATTTCAGCTCACCCGTCATGGACATCTGATATTGCTCTTGCATCATGTGCCCAAACTCATCACTGTATCTTTTGTCAGTGCAGCCAAAGATAATGTCATCCACATAGATTTGGCACACAAACAGTTCACTGTCATATGTCTTCGTGAAGAGTGTCAGATCTAGAGAACCAGGTTTGAAGCCTTTGCTCTTCAGGAAGTCTTTGAGTGTGGCATACCAAGCGCGAGGAGCTTGTTTGAGGCCATACAGTGCCTTGTTGAGCTTGTATACCATATCAGGATGTTTTGGATCTTCAAAGCCAGGTGGTTGTGCAACATACACTTCTTCTTCAATCTTGCCATTGAGAAAGGCACTCTTCACATCCATTTGGTACAGAAGGATGTTGTGATGGTTGGCATAGGCTAACAGTATGCGAATGGCTTCAAGCCTTGCCACAGGAGCAAATGTTTCATTGAAGTCAATTCCTTCTACTTGAGTGTAGCCTTGAGCAACTAGACAGCCTTGTTCCTAACCACTTGACCATGCTCATCTTGTTTGTTGTGATAGATCCATTTGGTGCCAATGATATTGTGCTTGCGAGGATCAGGACGTTTGACCAGTTCCCATACATTTTTCAGCTCGAACTGATGAAGCTCTTCTTGCATAGCTTGAATCCATTCAGGTTCCATAAAGGCTTCAGCAACTTTCTTGGGTTCAGATATAGAGACAAATGCAAAGTGCCCACAGAAATTTGCTAGTTGTGTTGCTCTTGAACGAGTGAGTGGACCAGGTGCATTGATGCTATCAATTACTCAATATGTACTTCATTTGCAACACGGGGATGAACTGGACGAAGATTTTGCTCTTGCATATCATTGTCTTTAGTTTTAGCATTGACTTGAGGTTGAGTATTGTCTTCAGGTTGACTTGGTACAATGATGAGTTCGTCGTCAGCCTGAGCTTCTGAGGGTATGATTTCTCGAGTTCCCATGAGCTTGATATATTCACTAGGAGGAACTTCATCTAGCACATTTGGCAGGTGCTCTCTTTGTGAGCCGTTAGTCTCATCGAACCGCACATCCACAGCTTCAACCACTTTATAGTGAAAGAGGTTGAAGACTCTGTAGGAGTGCGAATCCTTTCTGTAACCGAGCATAAAACCTTCATGTGCTTTCGGTGCAAATTTTGAAGTGTGATGTGGATCCTTGATCCAGCACCTAGCACCAAATACTCTGAAGTAACCGACGTTTGGCTTCTTACCTGTTAGCAGCTCATATGATGTCTTCTTTAGAAGCTTGTGAAGATAAACACGGTTGGTGACATGGCATGCAGTGTCAATAGCTTCAGGCCAGAACTTCCTTGGAGTCTTGTCCTCATCAAGCATTGTCCGAGCCATCTCAATGAGGGTTGGGTTCTTGCACTCCATGATGCCATTCGGCTGAGGTGTGTAAGGAGCTGAAAACTCATGAGTGATGCCCAGTGTATCAAGATAGGTGTCGAGGCCGGTGTTCTTGAGTTATGTGCCGTTGTCACTTCTTATGTGCTTGATCTTGACGCCATAGTTTGTCATGGCAGGGTTGGCGAATTGTTTTAAGACATCCTGCACTTCAGTCTTGTAGAGGATTATATGCACCCATGTGTATCTTGAGTAATCATCAACAATGACGAAGCCATAGAGACAATTAGTGGTAGTAAGAGTAGAGTAATGAGTAGGGCCGAATAAGTCCATGTGAAGCAGCTCGAAGGGTTGTGATGTCGTCATGATTGTCTACGAGGGATGCTTGGCCCTAGTCATCTTCCCAGCTTCACATGCACCACATAGATGACCCTTCTTGAACTTGACGCCCTCGATGCCCACGACATGCTTCTTCTTCGCGAGAGTGTACAAGTTCCTCATACCCGCATGTCCTAGCCTCCGATGCCAGAGCCAGCACTCTGAAGCTTTTGCTAGAAGACATATGGCTAACTGTGGTCCTGCTGAGAAATCTACCATATACAGATCATCTTTTCGATACCCTTTAAAGACTAGAGACTTGTCAGATTCCAAAGCGCAAGGCAACAATATTTTCCAAAAATCACAATCATGTTCAAGTCACAAAGCATTGAGATAGACATTAAGTTGAAACCAAGGGATTCAACAAGCATCACTTTATCCATGTGCTGATCCTTTGAGATTGCAACTCTACCCAGACTCAATACCTTGCTTTTACTAGTGTCAGCGAATGTGATGTGACTTTTGTCAGACGGGCGTAGAGTTGAATCCATCAGAAGACTTCGATCACCAGTCATGTGGTTGGTGCAGCCACTATCCATAATCCATTCTGAAGCCTTTGGTGTCATATCCTTGGCACCACGTGCCATGAAGCAGAAGGTGGGAGCAGGGTCATCCTCATTCTTGGCGTCAGCGTTGTTGATGAGGCCATTGTCTTCAGTGTTGAAGATGGACTTGGCGACATATGCGGAAGCTAGAGCCAGGCTTGCTACTCCAGAATCAGATTCCTCTTCAGACTCCACCTCTGCCTCCTCATATGCAGACTCCTCCTCTGAATCCATCTCCTTGCCAACAAAAGCGTGACCCTTGCTTGATGAGCTCTTCTTGTGTGATGAAGACTTTAACGAAGACTTGGAAGAAGACTTTGAGGATTTCTTCTTCTTCTTTTCATCAGAATCATATTCCTTGCTCTTCTTCTTCTTCTTTGTCTCATTGTCCCACTGTGGACACTCAGAGATGTAGTGACCAGGTTTCTTGCACTTATGGCAGGTTCTCTTCTTGGGATCACGTGATGAAGCTTCATCATTTCTAGAGCTGGATCTTGAAAACTTTCTGAAGTCTATCTTCTTGGCAAACTTCTGGAACTTATTCACAAGCATAACACGCTCCTTTCCAAAGCGCGAGTACGTCCATAGTTGGGACCATAGATATCTATTTTCTCAGATAGCTAGAACTCATGTGTGTTGAGCCTGTCAAGTATGTCAGATGGATCGAGAGTCTTGAAGTCAGGGCGTTCTTGAATCACCAGGGCCAAGGTGTCAAATGAGCTGTCAAGTGATCTCAGCAGTGTCTTGACGATTTCATGCTTGGTGATCTCAGTGGCGCTGAGAGCATGAAGCTCGTTCGTGATATCAGTGAGACGATCAAATGTGAGCTGGACATTCTCATTGCCATTTCTCTTGAAGCGGTTGAAGAGATTGTGAAGAACACTGATCCTTGAATCTCTTTGTGTTGAGATGCCTTCGTTGACCTTGGAGAGCCAGTCCCAGACTAGCTTCGCAGTATCCAGAGCACTCACCCGACCATACTGCCTTTTGGTCAGATGACCACAGATGATATTCTTGGCAGTTGAGTCTAGTTGGATGAACTTCTTGACATCAGCAGGAGTAACACCTTCACCGGTCTTGGGAACGCCGTTCTTGACGACATACCAAAGATCGACGTCAATGGCTTCAAGAGGCATACGCATCTTATTCTTCCAGTAGGGGTAATCAGTGGCATCGAAGACAGGGCATGCGGCGGAGACCTTGATTATCCCTGCAGTCGACATAGCTAAACTCCAGATGGTTAAATCGAATCACACAGAACAAGGGAGCACCTTGCTCTGAATCCAATTGAAAGTGCTAGTATTCGACTAGAGGGGGGTGAATAGGCGATTTTTATGAAAGTCTTCAAAACATGAGTGCTTTGAAGACCAACAATAGAAATGAACCTATTGATATGCAGCGGAAGGTAGACTACACTAGACAGGCCATAGTCAAGTAAGCAATGTAGTAAAAGCACGAAGACTATCATCAGCTAGGTAGTGTGGATCAGGATGGAAGATAGTATAAGCCAAATAGTACACAATCTTCACACTGTGAAGTCAATCAGATCAGGCAAGAGGGCAAAGACTTCACGAAGACAAACTGTAAGTAAAGAGAGAGGAAGGATAGAACCAGTTGCTCGAAGAGGACAAGGGATTTGTTGGACTAGTTCCAGTTGATGTGACAACTGTATGTCTGGTTAGGGAGGCTGAGATTCAACTCAAAAGACCGCATCTTCACCTTATTCCCCTTGAGCTAAGAACACTTAGTCCTCACCCAATCACTTTTGTAAGTCCTCAAGGGAGACTTCCAAACCTTCATAGACTTTGTTCACCGGCAATCCACAATGACTCTTGGATGCTCAGAATGTGACGCCTAACCGGCTAGAGGATTCACAGTCCTCAAGTGTAATAAGTCTTTAGATCATGCGGACAGAAAGGCTTCAGTGATGCCTAACACTCTTTGGCTCGTGGTGTTTTGGGTTTGTCCTCGCAAGGATTCTCTCTCAAATGCTTCGGAGGTGGTTGCTCTCAAACAACAAAAGCCGTGTACTAAATCTGAGCAACCACCAACTTATGGTGTAGGGGGTGGGCTATTTATAGCCAGAAGGCAACCTGACCTGATTTGTCCAAAATGACCCTGGGTCACTAAGGAACTGACACGTGTCCAACGGTCAGATTTCAAACACACGCGGCAGCTTAGCTTGGGATACAAGCAAAGCTGACTCATCCAGCTCTAGATAAGATTTGCTCTGATTGTCTTCGCTCGAAGATATAGGATTTGGTAGAGCATCACTTCAGTCACTCTGACTTTGTTCACTTGGACCCCACTTAACAGTACGGTGGTTCCTATGACTCAACAAAGAAGAAAAGGAAACTACGAAACAACTATGTCTTCGCACTCCATAGTCTTCATGTGATGTCTTCTCTTGTCATAGTCTTCAATGTGAATATCTTCACAGACCACCATTGTCTTAAATGTCTTCACACATTTTTAGGGGTCATCTCTGGTAGGTAAACAGAATCAATATGGGACTACTACCTGTGTTATCCTACAATTCTCACAAACACATTAGTCCCTCAACCAATTTTGTCGTCAATACTCCAAAACCAACTAGGGGTGGCACTAGATGCACTTACAATCTCCCCCTTTTTGGTGATTGATGACAAACTGGTTGAAGTTTTCAACGGGGATAAAAGTATGTGAAAGTTTAGTGTTGTGAGTATTGTCTTCATACATATGACGAGGCTCCCCCTGAAGATGTGCATATAACGATTTGCTTTTGAATGCAAATGCAAATGGCAGGTTTTTCTTTATGGAGGACATCTTCAAAGTGTGAAGACAATACATTATGCATATAGATAGATACTGAAGATAAAGAATTGCATAATGGAAAATGGACGTCTGCAGAATGAATTCATGCGGAATTTATTATTGCAACACAGAATAGCAGAAAAAGTAGTAGACGACCATCAAGTTTAAGTGTTACAACTCAAAGAACCAAATGTATCAAAAGACGAGAGTTGTAAAACTTGGCAAAATAATGTGACTCAACAAACAAGAAAAGGAAACTACGAAACAACTGTGTCTTCGCACTCCATAGTCTTCATGGGATGTCTTCTCTTGTCATAGTCTTCAATGTGAATATCTTCACAGACCACCATTGTCTTCAATGTCTTCACACATTTTTAGGGGTCATCTCTGGTAGGTAAACCGAATCAGTATGGGACTAGTACCTGTGTTATCCTGCAATTCTCACAAACACATTAGTCCCTTAACCAAGTTTGTCGTCAATACTCCAAAACCAACTAGGGGTGACACTAGATGCACTTACATTAAGTTTGTCCATTATAAAAAGATATCAAGTATTTCATTTTTCTTGAGAGGATGATCAGGCAAAGCATTAAGTAATTGGAGAAGCCTCCCCCAAGCTTGTGGGAGACTCTCTTCTTCAATTTGCACAAAATTAAATGTTTCCCTTAAGACAGCTTGTTTCTTATGGGCGGGGAAATATTTTGCAGAGAAGTAATAAATCATATCCTGGGGACTACGTGATGTCTACTACACAACCTTCTTCTTGTAGACGTTGTTGGGCCTCCAAGTGCAGAGGTTTGTAGGACAGTAGCAAATTTCACTCAAGTGGATGACCTAAGGTTTATCAATCCGTGGGAGGCGTAGGATGAAGATGGTCTCTCTCAAACAACCCTGCAACCAAATAACAAAGAGTCTCTTGTGTCCCCAACACACCCAATACAATGGTAAATTGTATAGGTGCACTAGTTCAGCGAATAGATGGTGATACAAGTGCAATATGGATGGTAGATATATGTTTTTGTAATCTGAAAATATAAAAACAGCAAGGTAGCAAGTGGTAGAAGTGAGTGTAAATGGTATTGCAATGCTTCGAAACAAGGCCTAGGGTTCATACTTTCACTAGTGCAAGTTCTCTCAACAATAATAACATAATTGGATCATATAACTATCACTAAACGTGCAATAAAGAGTTACCCCAAAGTCACTAATAGCAGAGAACAAACAAAGAGATTATTGTAGGGTACGAAACCACCTCAAAGTTATTCTTCCCGATCAATCCATTGGGC
This sequence comes from Triticum aestivum, assembly GCF_018294505.1. Lineage (NCBI taxonomy): Eukaryota > Viridiplantae > Streptophyta > Magnoliopsida > Poales > Poaceae > Triticum > Triticum aestivum. The sequence continues at coordinate 97,209,742 of NC_057798.1, read as the reverse complement.
TATCTTATAAGGGTCACAAATAGCCCTAGAGTTCGTAGTAAAATAACACCTTAAGACACAAATCAACCAAAACCCTAATGTCACCTAGATACTCCAATGTCACCTCAAGTATACATGGGTATGATTATACGATATGCATCACACAATCTCAGATTCATCTATTCAACCAACACAAAGAACTTCAAAGAGTACCCCAAAGTTTCTACCAAGAGTCAAGACGAAAACGTGTGCCAACCCCTATGCATAGATTCCCAAGGTCACGGAAACCGCAAGTTGATCACCAAAACATACATCTAGTAGATCGCGTGATATCCCATTGTCACCACAGATAAGCACATGCAAGACATATATCAAGTGTTCTCAAATCCTTAAAGACTCAATCCGATACGATAACTTCAAAGGGAAAACTCAATCCATTACAAGAGAGTAGAGGGGGAGAAACATCATAAGATCCAACTATAATAGCCAAGCTCGCGGTACATCAAGATCATGCCAAATCAAGAACACGAGAGAGAGAGAGAGAGATCAAACACATAGCTACTGGTACATACCCTCAGCCCCGAGGGTGAACTACTCCCTCCTCATCATGGAGAGCGCCGGGATGATGAAGATGGCCACCGATGATGGATTCCCCCTCTGGCAGGGTACCGGAACGGGCTCCCGAGAGGTTTTTGGTGGCTACAAAGGCTTGCGGCGGCGGAACTCCCGATCTAGGTTTATTTCTGGGGGTTTCTGTATTTATAGGAATTTTTGGCGTCGGTATCACGTCAGGGGGGTCTCCGAGTCATCCACGAGATAGGGGACGCGCCCAGGGGGGTAGGGCGCGCCCTCCACCCTCGTGGACGGCTCAAGACTCTTCTGGCCCAACTCTTTTACTTCGGGGGCTTCTTTTTGTCCATAAAAATCATCAAAAATTGGCACGTTAATTGGACTCCATTTCGTATTAAGCTTAATTCCTACTCGTCCTCGAGTAGGTAAATGATAAAAATAGAATTTTTGATGTGGAATGCAACCTAACATATTTATCAATGTAATCTTCTTTATTGTGGCAAGAATATTCAAATCCATAAGACTCAAAACAAAAGTTAATTATTGACATAAAATAATAATACTTCAAGCATACTAACAAAGCAATTATGTCTTCTAAAAATAAAATGGGCAAAGAAAGCTTATCCCTACAAAATCATATAGTTTGGCTATGCTCCATCTTCGTCACACAAAATATTCAAATCATGCACAACCCCGGTTTCAGCCAAGCAATTGTTTCATACTTTAGTGTTCTCAAACTTTTCAACTTTCACACAATACATGAGCATGAGCCATGGGCATAGCACTATAGGTGGAATAGAATGGTGGTTGTGGAGAAGACAAAAGGAAGGAGATAGTCTCACATCAACTAGGCGTATAAACGGGCTATGGAGATGCCCATCAGTAGATATCAATTCGAGTGAGTAGGGATTGCCATGCAACGGATGCACTAGAGCTATAAATGTATGAAATCTCAAAAAGAAACAAAGTGGGTGTGCATCCAACTTGCTTTCTCATTAAGACCTAGGGCATTTGAGGAAGCCCATCGTTGGAATGTACAAGCCAAGTTCTATAATGAAAATTTCCCACTAGTATATGAAAGTGACAAAATAGGAGACTCTCTACCATGAAGATCATGGTGCTACTTTGAAGCACAAGTATGGTAAAAGGATAGTAGCATTGTCCCTTCTCTCTTTTTCTCTCATTTTCTTTTGATTGGCTTCTTTAGCCTCTTTTTTTTTATTGGCTTCTTTGGCCTCTCTTTTTTATTCCCTCACACGGGACAATGCTCTAATAATGATGATCATCACACTTCTATTTACTTACAACTCAAGAATTACAACTCGATACTTAGAACAAAATATGACTCTATATGAATGCCTCCGACGCTGTACCGGGATGTGCAATGAATCAAGAGTGACATGTATGAAAGAATTATGAATGGTGGCTTTGCCACAAATACGATGTGAACTACATGATCATGCAAAGCAATATGACAATGATGAAGTGTGTCATAATAAACGGAATGGTGGAAAGTTGCATGGCAATATATCTCGGAATGGCTATGGAAATGCCATAATAGGTAGGTATGGTGGCTGTTTTGAGGAAGGTAAATGGTGGGTGTATGGTACCGACGAAAGTTGCGCGGCACAAGAGAGGCTAGCAATGGTGGAAGGGTGAGAGTGTGTATAATCCATGGACTCAACATTAGTCATAAAGAACTCACATACTTATTGCAAAAATCTAAAAGTCATCAAAACCAGGCACTACACGCATGCTCCTAGGGGAAGGGTTGGTAGGAGTTAACCATCGCGCGATCCCAACCTCCACACATAAGGAGGACAATCAAAGAGATACATCATGCTTCAAATTTGTTACACAACGATTACCATACGTGCATGCTATGAGACTCACAAACCTCAACACAAGTATTTCTCAAATTCACAATTAATCCACTCGCATGACTCTAATATCACCATCTTCATGTCTCAAAACAATCATAAAGAATCAAACTTCTCATAGTATTCAATGCACTTTATATGAAAGTTTTTATTATATCCCTCTTGGATGCCCATCATATTAGGACTAGTTCTATGACCCAAGAAAATTACCATGCTGTTCTAAAAGACTCTTAAAATAATATAAGTGAAGCATGAGAGTTCATCAATTTCTTCAAAATAAAACTACCATCATGCTCTAAAAAGATATATGTGAAGCAGTAGAGCAATCGACAAACTACTCCAAAAGATATAAGTGAAGATCAATGAGTAGTCGGATAATTATGTAACTATGTGAAGACTCTCTAACATTTAAGAACTTCAGGTCTTGGGATATTATTCAAACAGGCAGCAAAACAAAATAAAATAAAATGACGCTCCAAGCAAAACACATATCATGTGGTGAATAGAAATATAGCTCCAAGTGAAGTTACCGATGAATGAAGACGAAAGAGGGGATACCACCGGGGCATCCCCAAGCTTAGGCTCTTGGTTGTCCTTGAATATTACCTTGGGGTGACTTGGGCATCCCCAAGCTTAGGCTCCTGCCACTCCTTATTCCATAGTTCATCGAATCTTTACCCAAAACTTGAAAACTTCACAACACAAAACTTAACAGAAAACTCATAAGCTCCGTTAGTATAAGAAAATAAATCACCACTTTTGGTACTGTTGTGAACTCATTCTTTATTTATATTGGTGTAATATCTACTGTATTCCAACTTCTCTATGGTTCATACCCTCCGATACTACTCATAGATTCATCGAAATAAGCAAACAACACATAGAAAACAGAATCTGTCAAAAAACAGAACAGTCTGTAGTAATCTGTAACTCTTGAATACTTCTGTAACTCTTAAAATTCTTAAAAAATTGGATCCACCTGAGAAATTTTTGCACCAATCCAAAGCAAAAAGAATCAGGTCAGAATCACATTTCAATAAGATACTAGAAATTATTTACTGAGTGCAAAAGTTTCTGATTTTTAGCAGGATCAACACAACTATCACCACAAGCTTTCCTAAAGGTCTAAATTGGCACAAACACTAACTAAAACATAAAACTACATCTAACCAGAGGCTAGATGAATTATTTATTACTAAACAGGAACAAATTGCCTCCCAACAAGCGCTATCGTTTAACGCCCTTAGCTAGGCATGATGATTTCAATGATGCTCACATAAAAGATAAGAATTAAAACATAATTGGAGCATCATGAAGCATATGACTAGCACATTTAAGTCTAACCCACTTCCTATGCCTAGGGATTTTGTGAGCTAACAACTTATGGGAACAATAATCAACTAGCATAGGAAGGCAAAGCAAGCATAACTTCAAAATTTTCAACATAAAGAGAGGAAACTTGATATGATTGCAATTCCTACAAGCATATATTCCTCCCTCATAATAATTTTCAGTAGCATCATGAATAAATTCAACAATATAACCATCACATAAAGCACTCTTTTCATGATGCATAAGCATAGAATTTTTATTACTCTCCACAGAAGCAAATTTCTTCTCATGAATAGTAGTGGGAGCAAACTCAACAAAATAACTATTATGTGAGACATAATCCAATTGAAAATTAAAATCAAGATGACAAGTTTCATGGTTATCATTATTCTTTATAGCATACATGTCATCACAATAATCATCATAGATAGGAGGCATGCTTTCATCATAATAATTTTTCTCATCAAAACTTGGGGGACAAAAAATAGCATCTTCATTAAACATAGCATCCCCAAGCTTGTGGCTTTGAATATCATTAGCATCATGGATATTCAAGGAATTGATACTAACAACATTGCAATCATGCTCATCATTGAAATATTTAGTGCCAAACAATTTAATGCATTCTTCTTCTAACACTTTGGCACAATTATCGGAATCCTTATTTTCACGAAAGACATTAAAAAGATGAAGCATATGAGGCATCCTCAATTCCATTTTTTTGTAGTTTTCTTTTTATATACTAAACTAGTGATAAAGCAAGAAACAAAAAGATTCGATTGCAAGATCTAAAGATATACCTTCAAGCACTAACCTCCCTGGCAACGACGCCAGAAAAGAGCTTAGTTGACGGGGTGTTACTGCCGCTTACCTAGCCTCCCCGGCAACGGCGCTAGAAATTAGCTTGATGTCTACTACACAACCTTCTTCTTGTAGACGTTTTTGGGCCTCCAAGTGAAGAGGTTTGTAGGACAGTAGCAAATTTCCCTCAAGTGGATGATCTAAGGTTTATCAATCCGTGGGAGGCGTAGGATGAAGATGGCCTCTCTCAAACAACCCTGCAACCAAATAACAAAGAGTCTCTTGTATCCCCACACTAGTAGAAAAAGGACCTAATGTGAGACACATTAGTCCCGGTTCGATTTTGGCCCGGTACTAATGGTACCATTAGTGCCGGTTCGAACGGCTATCCATTAATGTCGGTTCATTTTGAACCTTTAGTACCGGTTCGTGCCACGAACCGGTACTAAAGGGGTGGTGGCAGGCTGGCGTCAGGCCGGGGCCCCGCGATCACCTTTAGTATCGGTTCGTGGCACAAACTAGTACTAAAGGGCTAACCTTTAGTACCGGTTACCGGTTCATGCCACGAACCGGTACTAAAGGGGTTTGACCTATAGTCCCGGTTGGAGACACAAACTGGGACTATAGGGCAATTTTCAAACTCTACCCCCCTCCCGTGTACCGCCATTTTAGTTTTTGAAAAATATAAAAGAAAATGATAAAAAAATTCAAAAAATATATTTCTTCGAGATGTAGTTATATTACTACATCTACTAGTTAGGAAAGTTAAAAAACTTAAATTTGGACATGTTTTGCAAAAAGTGTAGGGAAAATGTAAAATGGCTATAACTTTTGCATACGATGTCGGAAAAACATATAATATATCAAAAAATTCAGCACGAAAATCCGCATCCGATTTTGACCGCCTACGGCTTGTTTGCAATTTTTTAGAATCCTCAAATTCCAAAAGGAAAAAAAGATATGCTCAAATTTCAGTTTTTTTCTAATTTTGGTTAAATCTGGTCAAACTATGGTCAAACTACTTATTCAAGAAGTATTAATGTTGCTACATAATTATTCAAGAATATTAGTGTTACTAAATAATTATTTCAATTTTTTGAATTTTGGTCAAATCTGGTCAAACTGTGGTCAAACTATGGTTAAACTGTGGTTAAACTTATTCAAGAAATATTAGTGTTACTAACTGTTTTTTAGAATAGTAGTTCCAAACTCAAACGGTGAAACGTGTGACCTAATGCTCAAGCTAAACTGCTGAGGGTTAATAGGATTGACAGCTTACATTTGTCAGGAAATAAACAAGTGCAGACTTGGAAAGTAGGGGGAATAGAACTCCGAAGTTAAGCGTGCTCAGGCTGGGGGAGTGAGAGGATGGGTGACCGGCCGGGAAGTTAGACGATTTGGAATGAGTGATCCACACTTGAGCAGTTAAGAGGGGTGATTAGAGACTAAATCATCAAATAATTTAGAAAATTGAAAATCGAAAAAAAAACAAATATTTTTTACAAAATTTTCAAAAAAAATCAAAAAAAAATACCTTTAGTACCGGTTGGTAACACCAACCGGTACTAAAGGTCCCCCATACCACGGCGCGAGCTCACACCATGTGGTGGGCCTTTAGTGGCGGTTCGTGCTGAACCGGTACTAAAGGGGGGGCTTTAGTCACCACCCTTTAGTGCTGGTTGCAGAACCGGCACTAAAGGCCCTTACGAACCGGTTTTAAAGCTCCGGTTTCTACTAGTGCCAACACACCCAATACAATGGTAAATTGTATAGGTGCACTAGTTCGGCGAAGAGATGGTGATACAAGTGCAATATGGATGGTAGATATAGGTTTTTGTAATCATAAATATAAAAACAGCAAGGTAGCAAGTGGTAGAATTGAGCGTAAACGGTATTGCAATGCTTCGAAATAAGGCCTAGGGTTCATACTTTCACTAGTGCAAGTTCTCTCAACAATAATAACATAATTGGATCATATAACTATCCCTCAACGTGCAACAAAGAGTCACTCCAAAGTCACTAATAGCGGAGAACAAACGAAGAGATTATAGTAGGGTACAAAACCATCTCAAAGTTATTCTTTCCGATCGATCCATTGGGCTATTCCTATAAGTGTCACAAACAGCCCTAGAGTTCGTAGTAAAATAACATGTTAAGACACAAATCAACCAAAACCCTAATATCACCTAGATACTCCAATGTCACCTCAAGTATCCGTGGGTATGATTATATGATATGCATCACACAATCTCAGATTCATCTATTCAACCAACACAAAGAACTTCAAAGAGTGCCCCAAAGTTTCTACCAAAGAGTCAAGACGAAAACGTGTGCCAACCCTTATGCATAGGTTCATGGGATAGGGCGCGCCCAGGGGGTAGGGCGCGCCCTCCACCCCCGTGGATGACTTGGGACTCTTCTGGCCCAACTCTTTTACTTTAGGGGCTTCTTTTGGTCCATAAAAAATTATCAAAAATTGGCACGTCAATTGGACTCCGTTTCGTATTCCTTTTCTGTAAAATTGAGAAACAAGGAAAAAATAGAAACTGGCACTAGGCTCTAGGTTAATAGGTTAGTCCCAAAAATCATATAAAATAGCATATAAAATATCCTAGGTGGATAATATAATAGCATGGAACAATAAAAAATTATAGATACGTTGGAGACGTATCACTACGCACATAGCCAGGAGTAAGAGAATTAAACCATATCTTAGCATCACCCTTTAATAAGAAAGGAAACAATTTAAGAATATATTAATAAAGATTTTTTGTCTCATGATTGAATAGGGTGGAAATATCATTCAGTTTAGTAAGATGTGGCACAACAGTTTCGGATTCAAAGCCATGGAAAGGATCAGATTCAACCAAAGTAATTAACTCTTGGTCGACAGAGAATTCATAATCCTTATCAGTAACACAGATAGGTGAAGTAGCAGAAGTAGGGTCATATTTCATTCTAACATTCAAAGACTTTTCTTTCAGCTTAGCTAATAGTTTCTTAAGATCATATCTATCATTGCAAGCAAGAAAGTCTCTAGCAGTTTCTTCATCCATAACATAACCAGCGGGCACAACATGCAATTCATATCTAGGGGGAGAATCTTCATCATCACTTTCATTAATATCATCAATTTCAGAAATTTCATTCTCTCTAACCCTAGCAAGTTGTTCATCCAGAAATTCACCCAATGACACATTATTATCAAGCAAAGAGGTAGTATCATCATAAGCATCATGCATAGCAGAAGTGGCATCATCAATAATATGCAACATATCAGAATCAATAGCAGGTGTAGGTGTCGCAAGTTTACTCAAAACAGAAGAAGAATCACGTGCAGAGCTAGATGGCAGTTCCTTACCTCCCCTTGTAGTTGAGGGAAAAATCTTGGTTCTTTGATCTTTAAAATTCCTCACAGTGATCAACAGATATAAGTGACTCAAAGAATAGAGCTATGCTCCCCGGCAACGGCGCCAGAATAAGGTCTTGATAACCCACAAGTATAGGGGATCGCAATAGTTTTCGAGGGTAGAGTATTCAACCCAAATTTATTGATTCGACACAAGGGGAGCCAGAGAATGTTCTCAAGTATTAGAAGCTAAGTTGTCAATTCAATCACACCTGGAAAACTTAATATCTACAGCAAAGTAGTATGGAAGTAACAATTACGGTGGAAAAACTAACAGTAGCAGTTTTGTAGCAATCGTAACAGTGGCAACGGAGAAGTAACTTAGCAAAGATCAATATGAAACGAGCTCTTAGGCAATGAATCAATGATGGATAATTATGTGGATGTAATTCATAATGCAACAGTTATAACATAGGGTGACACAGAACTAGCTCTAGTTCATCAATATAATGTAGGCATGTATTCCAAATATAGTCATATGTGCTTATGGAAAAGAACTTGCATGACATCTTTTGTCCTACCCTCACATGGCAGCGGGGTCCTATTGGAAACTAAGGGATATCAAGTCCTCCTTTTAATATAATACCGGACCAAAGCATTAGTACTTAGTGAATACATGAACTCCTCAAACTACGGTCATCACCGGGAAGTGTCCCGACTATTGTCACTCCGAGGTTTGCCGGATCATAACACGTAGTAGGTGACTATAACTTGCAAGATAGGATCAAGAACACTCATATATTCATGAGAACATAATAGTTTTAGATCTGAAATCATGGCACTCGGTCTCTAGTGACAAGCATTAAGCATGGCAAAGTCATAGCAACATCAATATTAGAACATAATGGATACTAGGTATCAAACCCTAATAACACTAACTCGATTACATGGTCAATCTCAGATAGTTATCAATCAGCAAACGCATTGACCACATGCAAAAAAATCAACGCTATTAATGTGGGTATTTCTGGTTCCAGAGTAGGATCCACGGCTCAAATTAAAGATCCAACCCATCATCGTCCAACAAGCCTACGATGGGAGTACTCACGCACGGCGGTGAGCATCATGAAATTGGTGATGGAGGATGGTTGATGATGACGATGGCGATGAATTCCCTTCTCCGGAGCCCCGAACGGACTCTAGATCAGCCCTCCTAAGGAAGAACAGGGCTTGGCGCGACTTCGTATCGTAAAACGCGATGAATCCTTCTCTCTGTTTTTTCTCCCCGAACGTGAATATATGGAGTTGGAGTTGAGGTTGGTGGAGGTCCAGGGGGCCCACGAGGCAAGGGGCATGTGATGACCCACAAGTGTAGGGGATCGCAATAGCTTTCGAGGGTAGAGTATTCAACCCAAATTTATTGATTCGACACAAGGGGGGCCAAAGAATATTCTTGAGTATTAGCAGTTGAGTTGTCAATTCAACCACACCTGGATAACTTAGTATCTACAGCAAGGTATTTAGTAGCAAAGTAATATGATAGTAATGGTAATGGTGGTAAAAGGTAAAGATAGTAATAGCAATATTTTTGGTGTTTTGTAGTGATGGCAACAGTAGCAACGAAAAAGTAAATAAGCGAAGCACAATATATGAAAAGCTCGTAGGCAATGGATCAGTGATGGATAATTATGCCGGATGCGATTCCTCATGTAATAGCTATAACATAGGGTGACACAGAACTAGCTCCAATTCATCAATGTAATGTAGGCATGTATTCCGAATATAGTCATACGTGCTTATGGAAAAAAACTTGCATGACATCTTTTGTCCTACCCTCCCGTGGCAGCAGGGTCCTAGTGGAAACTAAGGGATATTAAGGCCTCCTTTTAATAGAGAACCGGACCAAAGCATTAAGACATAGTGAATACATGAACTCCTCAAACTACGGTCATCACCGAGAAGTATCCCGATTATTGTCACTTCGGGGTTGTCGGATCATAACACATAATAGGTGACTATAGACTTGCAAGATAGGATCAAGAACACACATATATTGATGAAAACATAATAGGTTCAGATCTGAAATCATGGCACTCGGGCCCTAGTGACAAGCATTCAGCATAGCAAAGTCATAGCAACATCAATCTCAGAACATAGTGGATACTAGGGATCAAACCCTAACAAAACTAACTTGATTACATGGTAAATCTCATCCAACCCATCACCGTCCAGCAAGCCTACGATGGAATTACTCACGCACGGCGGTGAGCGTCATGAAATTGGTGATGGAGGATGGTTGATGATGACGACGGCGACGAATCCCCCTCTCCGGAGCCCCGAACGGATTCCAGATCAGCCCTCCCGAGAGAGATTAGGCCTTGGCGGCGGCTCCGTATCGTAAAACGCGATGAAACTTTTTCTCTGATTTTTTTCTCCGCGAGATGGAATATATGGAGTTGGAGTTGAGGTCGGCGGAGCCTTAGGGGGGCCATGAGACAGGGGGCGTGCCCAGGGGGAGGGGGCGCGCCCCCACCCTCGTGGACAGGGTGTGGGCCCCTTGGTCTTCATCTTTTGCGAGGATTTTTTATATTTTCTAAAACTTGTCTCCGAGGATTTTCAGGTCATTCTAAGAACTTTTGTTTTCTACACATGAAACAACATCATGGTAATTCTGCTGATAACAGCATCAGTCCGGTTAGTTTCATTCAAATCATGCAAGTTAGAGTCCAAAACAAGGGCAAAAGTGTTTAGAAAAGTAGATACGTTGGAGACATATCAACTCCCCCAAGCTTAAACCTTTGCTTGTCCTCAAGCAATTCAGTTGATAAACTGAGAGTGATAAAGAAAAACTTTTACAAACTCTATTTGCTCTTGTTGTTGTAAACATGCAAAGCCATCATTCAGGTTTCAACAATATTATAAAATAACCATACTCACAATAACACTCAGGTCTCACAATTACTCATATCAATGGCATAATCAGCTAGCGAGCGATAATGATAAAACTTGGATGACAACACTTTCTCGAAATAATCATAACATGATAGAAAAAAAATGGTATCTTGCTATCCCTTTCTGAGACCGCAAAACATAAATGCAGAGCACCTTTAAAGATCAAGGACTAACTAAACATTGTAATTCATGGTAAAAGAGATCCAGTCAAGTCATACCCAATATAAACCAATAATAATGAATGCAAATGATAGTGTGCTCTCCAGCGGGTGCTTTTTAATAAGAAGGTGATGACTCAACATAAAAGTAAATAGATAGGCCCTTCGCAGAGGGAAGCAGGGATTTGTAGAGGTGCCGGAGCTCGATTTTTAAAATAGAGATTGAATAACATTTTGAGCGGCATACTTTTGCTGTCAGCGCAACAACTATGAGATGGATGTATCTTCCATACTACATGCATTATAGGCAGTTCCCACGCAGAATGGTAAAAGTTTATACTCCCCCAACCACCAACAAGCATCAATCCATGGCTTGCTCAAAACAACGAGTGCCTCCAACTAACAACAATCCTGGGGGAGTTTTGTTTAATTATTTTGATTTGTTTTGATCTTTTTGGATCATGGGACTTGGCATCCCGGTTACCGGCCCTTTCTCGTGGATGAGGAGCAGAGTCCACTCCTCTGAGAATAACCCACCTAGCATGGAAGATATAGGCAGCCCTAGTGGAAACATGAACGGCTAGAGCATACAAAACAGAATTTCATTTGAAGGTTTAGAGTTTGGCACATACAAATTTACTTGGAACGGCAGGTAAATACCGCATATAGGAAGGTATAGTGGACTCATATGGAACAACTTTGGGTTTTAAGGAGTTTGCATGCACAAGCAGTATTCTCGCTTAATACAGGTGAAGGCTAGCAAAAGACTGGGAAGCGACCAACTGAGAGAGCGACAACAGTCATAAACATGCATTAAAACTAATCCACACCGAGTACAAACATGAGTAGGATATAATCCATCATGAACATAAATATCCTGAAGGCTATGTTGATTTTGTTTCAACTACATGCGTGAACATGTGCCAAGTCGAGTCACTCAATTCATTAAAAGGAGGATACCGTCCCATCATACCACATCATAATCATTCTAATAGCATGTTGGCATGCAAGGTAAACCATTATAACTCAAAGCTAATCAAGCATGGCACAAGCAACTATAATCTCTAAATGTTATTACAAATATGTTTACTTCATAATAAGCTGAATCAAGAACAATGAACTCATCATATTTACAAAAACAAGAGAGGTCGTGTTCATACCAACTTTTCTCATCTCAATAGTCCATCATATATTGTCATTATTGCCTTTCACTTGCACGACCGAACGATGTGTATAATAATAATAGTGCACATGCATTGGACTAAGCTGGAATCTGCAAGCATTCAACTCAAGAGAGAAGACAAAGTAATATGGGCTCTAAGTTAAATAAACAATCATGCAAATGAGAGCCACTAAACATTTTCAATATGGTCTTCTCGACCCCCAAAGGAAAGAAAAGAAAATAAAGCTATTTACACGGGAAAGCTCCCAACAAGTAAAAGAAGAACGAGAAATCTTTTTGGGTTTTTCATTTTAATTCTACTACAAGCATGGAAATTAAGCTAACTATTTTTTTTGTTTTTCTTAAGGTTTATCAAGCACACAAGAAGAAGACTTGAAAACTAAAATTAAACTAGCATGGATAATACAATGAAAGAGTATGAGCACCGACGACTAATATAGTGTGTGAACATGAATGTAAAGTCGGTGAGAAATACATACTCCCCCAAGCTTAGGCTTTTGGCCTAAGTTGGTCTAATGCCAAGGACCACTGCTACTCTCCCCGGTGTACTGGGAAGTATAATCAAGATACCACTGGCTGGCCATCTCCAGATCCCACTTGAAAGATGATGCACGATAAGGGTCCAGTGCAGGTTCCGGCTCAGGTTCAGATTCTAGAGTGGATGCTTGGCCTCGATGAGCATACACCGCCTCCGGTGTAACAATAAAATTATCTGCAGTCAAATCAAACAATAAGGGTGCAGGCAGAATAATAGTTTCACTGTGTTTCTTATTAAATCTCAAGTTATACAGGAGCGTCTTATCTTCATTTTGAACGATAAAGTTGTGTGCTACCATGCTCCTGTAATCTAAAATGTACGAAGGCAGGATCTCTCCCCCTTTTCATAATGCCTAATAGGTATCCTAAAATGTCTAGCAAGACGTGAAGCATAGATACCTCCAAATATGAGGCCTTTTGTATGATTCAGGCTTAGCCGTTTAGCAATGACGGCACCCATACTAAAACTATTGTCTCCAAACAAGGCATGTTGAAGAATGATAATATCAGGAACATTAAAGTTTCCACTATTTCCACGACCAATCAAGCATCTACTAGCAAATATAGCAAAGTAACGTAAAACATGAAAGTGTATGCTAGAGATTTTTGCCTCGGAACCTTTCTTTGGCTCCTCTACAACTATAGTGTTAACAAAGCCCTCCACATCTTCACGATGGGGTTCCTCTAACTCTCCCTAAAAAGGTATCCTACATACCGCCCAAAAATCTTGTAAAGCCATTTCTCTGACTTCATCATATAAATGAAATGATACTGAAGGCGGTGACTTCTTAGGATAATAATAAAAAATTTGCACGAAAGTATTGGTAAGCAAGAGATACTGATCTATTCGGTCGAGGAGGAAATCGTTGAGGCCTGCACTCTCAATCAAAGAATAAATATCTTCATGAATTCCAGCTTCTTTCAAGAAATTATCACATGGCCACTCACACGCCGTACTTCCGCTAAGCGAGGAAGATTATACTTGGCTTTTTCCTTCTCTTTAGCTTGTTTTTCCTGAGAGCCTTGGCTAGAAGAGTCCCTCAAAAGTCTCCTTAACATCTCAACGGGGATATAAAAATCCCCAACAATAAGAATATCATACTTTTTCTTGACAGTAGGGAGAGGAAATTCAAAACCTCCAATAATAATTGATGGAATTTTCCCAATAGTATTTATGCTATGAACTTGGATTTGCTTCCTCGGAAAATGTACCGTATGCTCATTTTCGTTAACATGAAAGGTGACATGGCCTTTGTTGCAATCAATAACAGCTCCTGCAGTATTTAAAAAGGGTCTACCAAGAATAATAGACATACTATCGTCCTCGGGAATATCAAGAATAACGAAGTCTGTTAAGATAGTAACATTCGCAGCAACAACAGGCACGTCCTCACAAATGCCGACAGGTATAGCAGTTGATTTGTCAGCCATTTGCAAGGATATCTCAGTAGGTGTCAACTTACTTAATTCAAGTCTACGGTATAAGGAAAGAGGCATAACACTAACACCGGCTCCTAAATCACATAAGGCAGTTCTAACATAATTTCTTTTAATAGAGCAAGGTATAGTGGGTACTCCGGGATCGCCAAGTTTATTGGGTATTCCACCCTTAAAGGTATAGTTGGCAAGCATGGTGGAAATCTCAGTTTCAGGTATTTTCCTCTTATTAGTGATGATATCTTTCATATATTTAGCATAAGGGTTTGTTTTAAGCATATCAGTTAAGCGCATGCGTAAGAAAATAGGTCTAATCATTTCAGCAAAACGCTCAAAGTCCTCATCATCCTTTGTCTTGGATGGTTTAGGAGGAAAGGGCATGGTTTTCTGAACCCATGGTTCTCTTTCTCTACCATGCTTCCTAGCAACAAAATCTCTCTTATCCTAACGTTGGTTTCTTGATTGTGGGTTATCAAGACCAATATCGGGTTCAATTTCTATATCATTGTTATTACTAGGTTGAGCATCTACATGAACATCATTATTAGCATTATCATCAGGTTCATGTTCATCTCCGGATTGTGCTTCAGCATCAAAGATAGAAGTATTATTAGGATTCTCAGGTATTTCTACATTAGGTTTACTAGAAGTTTGTAAAGTCCTATCATTCTTCTTTTTCTTCTTCTTAGAAGAACTAGGAGCATCTAGATTATTATTCTGAGAATCTTGTTCAATTCTTTTAGGGTGGCCTTCAGGATACAAAGGTTCCTGAGTCATTCTACCAGTTCTAGTAGCCACTCTAACAGCAAAGTCATTTTTATTATTTAATTCAGCAAGCAATTCATTCTGAGCCTTAAGTACTTGTTCAGCTTGAGTAGCAACCATGGAAGCATGTTTACTAGTGAGTTTAAGTTCACCTTTAACTCTAGCTACATAATCATTGAAGCGTCCTATCGTATAAGCATTATTCTTCAATTGTCTACCAACATAATCTTTAAAATTTGCTTGTCTATTCATGAAATCATCAAATTCATCTAAGCAAGGGCTATGAAATTTGGTAGATGGGATTTCATCTTTATCATATATAGAGAGAGAATTTACCTTTACTACCTGTGTCGAGTTATCAAGACAATGCATTTCTTCAACAGGCGGTATATTAAGGCCATGTATTTCTTCAATAGGAGGTAAATTCTTAACATCTTCAGCTTTAATACCTTTTTCTTTCATTGATTTCTTTGCCTCTTGCATATCTTCAGGACTGAGAAATAGAACACCTCTGTTCTTCGGAGTGGGTTTAGGAATAGGCTCAGGAGTTGGCTCAATTGGTTCAGGAATTGCCTCAGGAATTCGCTCCGGGAGAGTCCAATTATTTTCATTAGTCAACATATTATTCAATAGTAACTCAGCTCCGTCGACTGTTCTTTCCCTGAAAACACAACCAGCACAACTGTCCAAGTAGTCCTTGGAAGCATCAGTTAGTCCATTATAGAAGATATCAAGTTTTCATTTTTCTTAAGTGGATGATCAGGCAAAGCATTAAGTAATCGGAGAAGCCTCCCCCAAGCTTGTGGGAGACTCTCTTCTTTGATTTGCACAAAGTTATATATTTCCCGCAAGGCAGCTTGTTTCTTATGAGCAGGGAAATATTTAGCAGAGAAGTAATAAATCATATCTTGGGGACTATGCACACAACCAGGATCAAGAGAATTAAACCAAGTCTTAGCATCACCCTTTAATGAGAACGGAAATATCTTAAGGATATAAAAGTAGTGAGATTTATCATCATGAGTAAACAGGGTAGCTATATCATTCAACTTGGTAAGATGTGCCACAACAGTTTCAGATTCAAGGCCATAAAAAGGATCAGATTCTACCAAAGTAATTATTTCAGGATCAACAGAGAATTCATAATCCTTATCAGCAACACAGATAGGTGAAGTAGCAAAAGTAGGGTCAGGTTTCATTCTAGCATTAAGAGACTGATGCTTCCATTTAGCTAATAGTTTCTTAAGATCATATCTATCTTTGCAGGCAAAAATAGCTTCAGCAGCTTCTTTATTCATAACATAATCTTCAGGAACAATAGGTAACTCATAATCATTTGGAGATCTTTCATCATCACTATCATCAATAATAGCATTTTCAATAATTTCATTCTCCCTAGCCCTAGCAAGTTGTTCATCAAGAAATTCACCTAATGGCACAGTAGTATCACGCACAGAAGTAGTTTCATCATAAGTATCATGCAAAGCAGAAGTGGCATCATCGATAACATGCGACAGATCAGAATTCATAGTAGTAGCAGGCTTAGGTGTCGCAAGCTTATTCATAACAGAAGGAGAATCTAGTGCAGAGCTAGATGGCAGTTCCTTACCTCCCCTCGTAGTTGAGGGATAGATCTTGGTTTTAGAGTCTTTCAAATTCTTCATAGTGATCAACAGATATAAATCTCAAGTGACTCCGAGAATAGAGCTATGCTCCCCGGCAATGGCGCCAAAAATTAGTCTTGATGACCCACAAGTGTAGGGGATCGCAACAACTTTTCAGGGTAGAGTATTCAACCCAAATTTATTGATTCGACATAAGGGGAGCCAAAGAATATTCTTGAGTATTAGCAGTTCAGTTGTCAATTCAACCACACCTGGATAACTTAGTATCTGCAGCAAGGTATTTAGTAGCAAAGTAATATGATAGTAATGGTAACGATGGTAAAAGGTAAAGATAGTAATAGCAATATTTTTGGTGTTTTGTAGTGATGGCAACAGTAGCAACGGAAAAGTGAATAAGCGAAGCACAATATATGAAAAGCTCGTAGGCAATGGATCAGTGATGGATAATTATGTCGGATGTGATTCCTCATATAATAGCTATAACATAGGGTGACACAAAACTAGCTCCAATTCATCAATGTAATGTAGGCATGTATTCCGAATATAGTCATACATGCTTATGGAAAAGAACTTGCATGACATCTTTTGTCCCACCCTCCCGTGGCAGCGGGGTCCTAGTGGAAACTAAGGGATATTAAGGCCTGCTTTTAATAGAGAACCGGACCAAAGCATTAACACATAGTGAATACATGAACTCCTCAAACTACGGTCATCACCGAGAAGTATCCCGATTATTGTCACTTCGGGGTTGTCGGAGCATAACACATAATAGGTGACTATAGACTTGCAAGATAGGATCAAGAACACACATATATTGATGAAAACATAATAGGTTCAGATCTAAAATCATGGCACTTGGGCCCTAGTGACAAGCATTAAGCATAGCAAAGTCATAGCAACATCAATCTCAGAACATAGTGGATACTAGGGATCAAACCCTAACAAAACTAACTTGATTACATGGTAAATCTCATCCAACCCATCACCGTCCAGCAAGCCTACAATAGAATTACTCACGCACAGCGGTGAGTATCATGAAATTGGTGATGGACGATGGTTTATGATGACGACAGCGATGAATCCCCCTCTCCGGAGCCCCGAGCGGACTCCAGATCAGCCCTCCCAAGAGAGATTAGGGCTTGGCAGCGGCTCCATATCGTAAAACGCGATGAAACTTTTTCTCTGATTTTTTTCTCCACGAGACGGAATATATTGAGTTGGAGTTGAGGTCGGCGGAGCCTCAGGGGGCCCATGAGACAGGGGGGCATGCCCAGGGGGAGGGGACGTGCCCCCCACCCTCGTGGACAGGGTGTGGGCCCCCTGGTCTTCATCTTTTGCGAGGATTTTTTATATTTTCTGAAACTTGTCTCCGAGGATTTTCAGGTCATTCCGAGAACTTTTATTTTCTACACATGAAACAACATCATGGTAATTCTGCTGAAAATAGCGTCAGTCCGGTTAGTTTCATTCAAATCATGCAAGTTAGAGTCCAAAACAAGGGCAAAAGTATTTGGAAAAGTAGATACGTTGGAGACGTATCAGCGTGCCCCCCACCCTCGTGGATAGGGTGTGGCCCCCCTTAAGTTGATTCTTTCGCCAATATTTTTTATTAATTCCAAACATGACTCCGTGTAGTTTTAGGTCATTCCGAGAACTTTTATTTCTGCACAAAAATAACACCATGGCAATTCTGCTGAAAACAGCGTTAGTCCGGGTTAGTTCCATTCAAATCATGCAAATTACAGTCCAAAACAAGGGCAAAAGTGTTTGGAAAAGTAGATACGTTGGAGATGTATCACGTGTCTAACGTTGTGTCTTTCTCGAGGCATGGTCGTTGCATGCCCCTGCAGTCACAACGGTAGCGACGCAGGCGGTGAGACTGGAGAAGAATCCAAAGGCAAGCTGACAGACACCCCCCACAGTCCTAATGGTCAATGCATCGCGGAAGTTGTGGCTAGAGTGGGAGCCAACGAGGTTGCTCAAGCAAGGCGATAGCCCTTTGTGCCATTTGTCGAGGTAGCCGAGAGCGTATGGTGGTGGAGCCGTGGTCGAGGTAGCCGTGTGAAGAATGTCGTGGTTGATGTTGAGTCGAGTTAGCCGGTGCCGAGGATGTCACCGTGGAGCCGCGGGCGCAAGGAGGCGCTAGTTAGTCATGGGCATAGTGGTGTCGAAGTACCGGTGCACCGGAAAGAAGACGGTGTTGATGATGTGTCACGTCGGGTGTGCCAGACCCAGGGACACGTCATAGATGAAGGCACGCGTCGGTGTTTCGAGCATCGAGCATGTGTAGACGGAAGAAGATGAAGTTGACAATGCACCGCACCAGGCTTGCCAGGCCCGGGGACACATCGTGGACGAAGGCACGCATCGGCGTTGCCAGCACCGGGCATGCGTAGGCGAGGGACATGCACGAGCTATACGCCATATTGGAGAAGTCGGAGGGGCCAACAGAGAAGAACTCGACGAAGATTGCGGCATCCATCGGCGCGGGCCGATGTCACCAACAATGGTCGGAGTAGACGAAGTGGTCGAGGTAGATGACGGCGATGCTGGCGATGAGCTGGTGCTTGGACGAAGACGAAGGGGTGGGCAGGCAGTGGCGGCTATGGAGGTAGCGGCGGCGGCGACCGAAGAAGAGCAGCGACGGCGGCATGATGGCGGCGGCGGCTAGGTTAGGAGTGCGGCAGCGATGCTTGAAGTTGGCGAGGAACCCCGACAGCGTGACCAAGACCGGCGCCGACGGTGGCGTTCCCACGCCAAGGGAGATGGCGCGACGCATACCACGGGAGGTCGACACGCGATGATGGCGGAGTGGACCGCGGGCCGCGACGCTATGGGCCAAAGAGGCAACACAGTGGTGGCGGGCAGGTCGGGGCGACGGCGGCAAGACCTCGGGGCGGCGGCAGGGACTGCGGCCCGCGGTGCTACGGCCCGAAGGGGTGGCGCAGCGGCGGAACTTGGGTCGGTGCAACCGTGGGAACGGTCTCGGGACGGCAGCGTGAACCGCATGCCACGCTTGCTACGGCTCGACGGGGCGATGCAGCGGTGGCGCGAGGGTCGGTGCAGCCACGGGACACCCTGAAGTGGACGGTCTCGAGATGGTGGGGGGACCGCGGGCCGCGGCACTACGGCCCGAAGGGACGACGCATCGGTGACGCGGGTCGGTGCAGCGAGAAGAATAACCACGGGGCGGCGCCACTACGGGACGATAGGGCGATGTAGCGGCAACCCGTTGCTCGATCTGTAGAGAAGCGTGCGGAACTCAAAGACGATCTTCACAGGACCCGTGGAGGCGCATGCAAGCGACGGGCCAGATCTGTCGCGTGGCACAGATGGACGCATGTATACAGCTGATCAGACCGAACATGCAATGAAGATGGAATGACTAGACACGAAGATGGAGACGACGGGTTCTACAGCGGTCGCGTCACATGAGCATGCAACTAAGCCACGAGCACACGTGCTTGAGAGGAAGTTGATTCATATGTATATATGAACAATCATCCAACATGCACAGAACACGGATCCGGCCAGCACAACGCACGCCATGCAAGCACAGCCGGTGCACCCATGCACGTACGTCCCGTCCCATCCTGCTTGAAGTGGATGGAGGTTGACTTGATGTAGGATCCCCGATCGGATCAAGGCGACGACGACCAGCGCATACTGACAGGCGGACATAGGCGTGGACAACGACCATTCTGGGCCTCTGCCTAGCACGCAAGGCCATCGAGTCGGAGAAGACGCCAGTATAGTCCATGTCGAAGTCAAAGTGAAGGCGCGCGAGGGTCGACGGCGGCGGCGGGTGACGCAAATGGATCTTAGATCAGAAAATCAAAAAGAAAACAACGATCAATGCAACTGGCGGAAGAGAGAAAACCCGGATCAAGCGATCAGGGAAAAGACACTCTAGGGCAGGCGGCCAACATGACCGGCGGAAGAACCCTAGGTACAGGTGGCGCGGCCCCCGGCGGCGGTCATGGAGGCCAACACTACTGGAATTAGGATCTTTGCCATCAGCTAGCTGATGGCAAAGAACGTCTTTGCCATCAGTATACAGAAAGCTGACGATAAAGAAAGAGCTGACGCCAAAGAGCGCGTTTGCCGTCAGCCAGATCTTTGTCGTCAGCTAGCGGACGACATGGAAGCTTTGTCGTCAGCCATCGGACGGCAAAGAGGCAGGGTGGCCCACTATTGAGAACCACCTATAACGGCCACTTTCTTTGTCGTCTGCTAGCAGACGACAAAGAAAGTGCTTAAATTGACGTCCGTTAGGTAGGCTCTTTGCCACTTGCTAGCAGAAGGCAAAGAACCGTGCACTAACTAAAAATCAAACACGCCCACGCCCGACCACTCTCCCTTTGCCCCCTTTCTCCTCCCCGAGCCTGAGCCATCGTCGCCCCGCGCTAACCCCATCGCCGGCCGCCCCGCCCCTGTGCCGCCGCCGCCCCACGCCACCCACATCGCCGCGCCGCCCTGGCGACCCCCTCTCCGCCCTGCGCCAACCCCGTGGCCGCGCAGCCCCCGCCGCCCCTCGCCACCCCAACCTCGACCTCGACCACTCCTTGCCCTCAAGTAAGTGTGCCCGGTCTTCATGTTGCCCCAATTGCACTTTTGATGCATTGATTTGGTCACTGTCTCCGCGTAGGGTTCAAAATCTGTTATGATCTTTGTGCTATGTTCATATGTACAGTTCTAGTTAGTTTTGATTTTCCTGGTACTGTCTACCCATCATGCAAAAATGATAGCACAATCAAAAGGCCTGCCCTAGGTTATCTCAATATCTTAGAATAATATGGCGCGGCACTGGAGCTTCAATGCTAACTTGATGGACTAGAGTTCAGCAACAGGGACTTATTTTGCATCCAGTTGTTCTAAGGACCGGTTATATCTACAACGCAATACGTAAACATGTTGGCAGATCAAGGGTGGTGTGCAATTATACACCACACATTTCGACATATGGTACAGTCCTAACAACCCGCTGGTCCTAATTTTAGATCAAGCAGAAATTGCAAACACCATTTCTACGAACCATGAGCTCGAGAAGAACATATAATGGAAGAATGCATCGAGCTTTAACTATCAGTGCGCTACAACAATTCAATCCTATTGTTGAACAGTGCTAAAATACCCGGCATGTTGGGGAACGTGGTAATTTCAAAAACATTCCTACGCACATGCAAGATCATGGTGATGCAAAGCAACGAGAGAGGGAGTGTATCTTCATACCCTTGAAGATCGCTAAGCGAAAGCGTTTATCAACGCGGTTGATATAGTCGTACACCTTCACGATCTGCCCGATCAAGTACAACGTACGGCACCTCCATGTTCAGCACATGTTCAACTCGATGACGTCCTCGCCTTCTCGATCCAGCAAGACGAGCGAAGTAGTAGATGAGTTCCGGCAGCACGACGGCGTGGTGACGGTGTTGGTGACGAACAATCTCCGCAAGGCTTCACCTAAGCACTACGGAAACTATGACAGAGGATAGAGGGGACGGGGTTGCCGGTACACGGCTTGGTGTTTCTTGATGTCTTTGGTGCTAGCCCTGCCCCTCTATTTATATGTTGAGCCTTGGGGTCGAAACTTGGAGTAAAAGCCTCCACAAAGTAGGTTCAACCCGAAAGGCAAGAGTCCTTCTCAGACTCCAGGGCCAAACGCCAGGGTTCCCGGCGTCTGGACCCAGACACCAGGGACCCTAGCGTCTGGCCCCTGGACTCCGCAAAACTTCCTTTTGTGCTTTCCAAAAACCTCGTGGGCTTTCCCCTTTGGCCCAAATAAAGTGTTCTCGTACCCAAACATTTCGGGAAACATCCGGAACCCCTTCTGGTGAATTGCGGAACCCTTCCGGAGACCAAACACTATTATCCCATATATCAAACTTTATATCCGGACCATTCCGGAGTTCCTCGTCTTGTCCATGATCATATCCGGGACTCCGAACAGCATTCAGTCACCAACAAACATAACTCATATAATACTATATCGTCAACGAACGTTAAGCGTGCGGACCCTACGGGTTCGAGAACTATGTAGACATGACCGAGACACCTCTATGGTCAATAACCAATAGCGGAACCTGGATGCCCATATGGGCTCCTACATATTCTACGAAGATCTTTATCGGTCGAACCGCATAACAACATACGTTTGTTCCCTTTGTCATCGGTATGTTACTTGCCCGAGATTCGATCATCGGTATCTCAATACCTAGTTTAATCTCGTTTCCGGCAAGTCTCTTTACTCATTATGTAATGCATCATCCCGCAACTAACTTATTAGTCACATTGCTTGCAAGGCTTATAGTTATGTGCATTACCGAGAGGGCCCAGAGATACCTCTCCGACAATCGGAGTGACAAATCCTAATCTCGAAATACGCCAACTCAACAAGTACCTTCGGAGACACCTGTAGAGCACCTTTATAATCACCAAGTTACGTTGTGACGTTTGGTAGCACACAAAAGTGTTCCTCCAGTAAACGGGAGTTGCATAATCTCATAGTCATAGGAACATGTATAAGTCATGAAGAAAGCAATAGCAACATACTAAACGATCAAGTGCTAAGCTAACTGAATGGGTCAAGTCAATCACATCATTATCCTAATGATGTGATCCCGTTGATCAAATGACAACTCATGTCTATGGTTAGGAAACTTAACCATCTTTGATTAACGAGCTAGTCAAGTAGAAGCATACTAGTGACACTATGTTTGTCTATGTATTCACACATATATTATGTTTCCGGTTAATACAATTCTAGCATGAATAATAAACATTTATCATGATATAAGGAAATATAAATAACAACTTTATTATTGCCTCTAGGGCATATTCCCTTTCAGTCTCCCACTTGCACTAGAGTCAATAATCTAGTTCACATCACCATGTGATTTAACACCAATATCCACATCTGTATGTGGTTAACACCCATACTTCACATCATCATGTGACCAACACCCGAAGGGTTTACTAGAGTCAATAATCTAGTTCACATTGCTATGTGATTAACACCCAAAGAGTACTAAGGTATGATCATGTTTTGCTTGTGAGAGAAGTTTAGTCAACGGATTTGTCACATACAGAGCCGTATGTATTTTGCAAATATTCTATGTCTACAATGCTCTGCACGGAGCTACTCTAGCTAATTTCTCCCACTTTCAATATGTATCCATATTGAGACTTAGAGTCATCTGGATCGGTGTAAAAGCTTGCATCGACGTAACTTTTTACGACGAGCTCTTTTATCACATCCATAATCAAGAAATATTTCCTTAGTCTTCACTAAGGATAATTTTGACCTTTGTCCAGTGATCTACTCTTAGATCACTATTGTATCCCCTTGCCAAACTCATGGCAAGGAACACAATAGGTCTGGTACACAGCATAACATACTTTATAGAACCTATGACTGTGGCATAGGGAATGACTTTCATTCTCTTTCTATTTTCTGCCCTGGTCGGGCTTTGAGTCTTACTCAACTTTACACCTTGTAATACAGACAAGAACTCCTACTTTGACTGATCCATTTTAAACTCTTTCAAAAACTTGTCAAGGTATATACTCATTGAAAAATCTTATCAAGCATCTTGATCTATCTTTATAGATCTTGATGCCCAATATGTAAGCAGCTTCACCAAGGTCTTTCTTTGAAAAACTCCTTTCAAACACTCCGTTTTGCTTTCCAGAAAATTCTACATTATTTCCGATCAACAATATGTCATTCACATATACTTATCATAGAGGTTGTAGTGATCCCACTCACTTTCTTGTAAATACAGGCCTTTCGAAAAGTCTGTATAAAACCATATGTTTTGATCAACTTATCAAAGCGTATATTCCAACTCCAAGATGCTTGCACCAGTCCATTGATGGATCGCTAGAGCTTGCACATTTTGTTAGCACCCTTTGGATCAACAAAACCTTCCGGTTGCATCATATACAACTCTTCTTCCAGAAATCCGTTCAGGAATGCAATTTTGACATCCATTTGCCAAATTTCATAATCATAAAATGCAGCAATTGCTAACATGATTCAGACAGACTTAAGCAGCGCTACGGGTGAGAAAGTCTCATCGTAGTCAACTCCTTAAACTTTGTCGAAAACATTTTTGCGACAAGTCGAGCTTTGTAGATAGTAACACTACTATCATTGTCCGTCTTGCTCTCGAAGATCCATTTATTTAATATGGCTTATCGATCATCGGGCAAGTCCACCAAAGTCCACACTTTGTTCTCATACATGGATCTCATCTCAGATTTCGTGGCCTCAAGCCATTTCGTGGAATCTGGGCTCATCATTGCTCTCTCATAGTTCGTAGGTTCATCATGGTCTAGTAACATGACTTCCAAAATAGGATTACCGTACCACTCTGGTACGGACCATACTCTGGAACACCTACGAGGTTCTGTAGTAACTTGATCTGAAGTTTCATGATCATCATCATTAGCTTCCTCACTCATTGGTGTAGGAATCACTGGAATTGATTTCTGTGATGAACTACTTTCCAATTCGGGAGAAGGTACAATTTCCTCATCAAGTTCTACTTTCCTCCCACTCACTTCTTTTGAAAGAAACTCCTTCTCTAGAAAGGATCCATTTCAGATCTGTGATAGAAGATGTACCCAACAATTTCCTTTGGGTATCCTATGAAGACGCATTTCTCCGATTTGGGTTCGAGCCAATCAGGTTGAAGCTTTTTCACATAAGCATCGCAGCCCCAAACTTTAAGAAACGACAACTTGGTTTCTTGCCAAACCATAGTTCATAAGGTGTCATCTCAACGGATTTTGATGGTGCCCTGTTTAAAGTGAATGCAACTGTCTCTAATGCATAACCCCATAACGATAGTGGTAAATCGATAAGAGACATCATAGATCGCACCATATCCAATAAAGTGCGGTTACGACGTTCAGACACACCATAACGTTGTGGTGTTCCAGGTGGCGTGAGCTGTGAAACTATTCCACATTGTTTTATATGAAGGCCAAACTCGTAAGTCAAATATTCTTCTCCACGATCAGATTGTAGAAACTTTATTTTCTTGTTACGATGATTCTTCACTTCACTCCGAATTTCTTTGAACTTTTCAAATGTTTCAGACTTGTGTTTCATTAAGTAGATATACCCATATCTGCTCAAATCATCTGTGAAGGTTAGAAAATAATGATACTCGCCATGAGCATCAACACTCATTGGATCGCATGCATCGGTATTTATTATTTCCAATAAGTCAGTAGCTCGTTCCATTGTTCCGGAGAACGGAGTTTTAGTCATCTTTCCCAAAGGGCACGGTTCGCAAGCATCAAATGATTCATAACCAAGTGATTCTAAAAATCCATCTTTACGGAGTTTCTTCATGCGCTTTACACCGATATGACCCAAACGGCAGTGCCACAAATAAGTTGCACTATCATTATCAACTTTGCATCTTTTGGCATCAACATTATGAATATGTGTATCACTACGATCGAGATCCAACAAACTATTTTCATTGGGTGTATGACCATCGAAGGTTTTATTCATGTAAACAGAACAACAATTATTCTCTAACTTTAAATGAATAACCGTATTGCAATAAACATGATCAAATCATATTCATGCTCAACGCAAACGCCAAATAACATTTATTTAGGTTTAACACTAATCCCGAAAGTATAGGGAGTGTGCGATGATGATCATATCAATCTTAGAACCACTTCCAACACACATCGTCACTTCACCCTCAACTAGTCTCTGTTTATTCTGTAACTCCTGTTTCGAGTTACTAATCTTAACAACCGAACAAGTATCAAATACTCAGGGGCTACTATAAACACTAGTAAGGTACACATCAATAACTTGTATATCAAATATACCCTTGTTCACTTTGCCATCCTTCTTATCCACCAAATAGTCACGGCATTTCCGCTTCCAGTGACCATTTCCTTTGCAGTAGAAGCACTCAATTTCAGGCTTTGGTCCAGCTTTGGGCTCCTTCACGGGAGTGACAACTTGCTTGACATTCTGCTTGAAGTTCCCTTTCTTTCCCTTTGCCCTTTTCTTGAAACTAGTGGTCTTGTCAATCATCAACACTTGATGCTCTTTCTTGATTTCTACCTTCGTCGATTTCAGCATCACGAAGAGCTCGGGAATTGTTTACGTCATCCCTTGCATACTATAGTTCATCACGAAGTTCCAGTAACTTGGTGATGGTGACTAGAGAACTATGTCAATCACTATCTTATCTGGAAGATTAACTCCCACTTGATTCAAGCGATTGTAGTACCCAGACAATCTGAGCACATGCTAACTGCTTGAGCTATTCTCCTCCATCTTTTAGCTATAGAACTTGTTGGAGACTTCATATCTCTCAACTCAGGTATTTTCTTGAAATATTAACTTCAACTCCTCGAACATCTCATATGGTCCATGATGTTCAAAACATCTTTGAAGTCCCAATTCTAAGCCGTTAAGCATGGTGCACTAAACTATGAAGTAGTCATCATATTGAGCTAGCTAAACGTTCATAACGTCTGCATCTGCTCCTACAATAGGTCTGTCACCTAGCGGTGCATCAAGGACATAATTCTTCTGTGCAGCAATGAGGATAAACCTCAGATCACGGACCCAGTCCGCATCATTGCTACTATCATCTTTCAACTTAGTTTTCTCTAGGAACACATATAAAACATAGGGAAGCAAAAACGCGAGCTATTGATCTACAACACTATTTGCAAAATACTATCAGGACTAAGTTCATGATAAATTAAAGTTCAATTAATCATATTACTTAAGAACTCCCACTTAGATAGACATCTCTCTAATCATCTAAGTGATCGCGTGATCCAAATCAACTAAACCATAACCAATCATCACGTGAAATGGAGTAGTTTTCAATGGTGAACATCACTATGTTGATCATATCTACTATATGATTCACGCTCGACCTTTCGGTCTCAGTGTTCCGAGGCCATATCTACATATGCTAGGCTCGTCAATTTTAACCCGAGTATTCTGCGTGTGCAAAACTGGCTTGCACCCGTTGTATATGAACGTTGAGCTTATCACACCCGATCATCACGTGGTGTCTCGGCACGACGAACTTTGGCAACGGTGCATACTCAGGGAGAACACTTTTACCTTGAAATTTAGTAAGAGATCATCTTATAATGCTACCGTCAATCAAAGCAAAATAAGATGCATAAAGGATAAACATCACATGCAATCAATATAAGTGATATGATATGGCCATCATCATCTTGTGCTTGTGATCTCCATCTCCGAAGCACCATCATGATCATCATCGTCACCAGCGCGACACCTTGATCTCCATCGTAGCATCGTTGTTGTCTTGCCAACTATTGCTTCTACGACTATCGCTACCGCTTAGTGATAAAGTAAAGCAATTACAGGGCGATTGCATTGCATACAATAAAACGACAACCATATGGCTCCTGCCAGTTGCCGATAACTCGGTTACAAAACATGATCATCTCATAAAATAAAATATAGCATCATGTCTTGACCATATCACATCACAGCATGCCCTGCAAAAACAAGTTAGACGTCCTCTACTTTGTTGTTGCAAGTTTTACGTGGCTGCTACGAGCTGAGCAAGAACCGTTCTTACCTACTCATCAAAACCACAACGATATTTCGTCAAGTTAGTGATGTTTTAAACTTCACAAGGACCGGGCGTAGCCATACTCGGTTCAACTAAAGTTGGAGAAACTGACACCAGCCAGCCACCTATGTGCAAAGCACGTCGGTAGAACCAGTATCGTGCAAGCGTATGCGTAATGTCGGTCTCGGCCGCTTCATCCAACAATACCGCCGAACCAAAGTATGACATGCTTGTAAGCAATATGACTTGTATCGCCCACAACTCACGTGTGTTCTACTCGTGCATATAACATCTACGCATAAACCTGGCTCGGATGCCACTGTTGGGGAACGTGGTAATTTCAAAAAAATCCTACACACATGCAAGATCATGGTGATGCAAAGCAACGAGAGGGGGAGTGTATCTTCATACCCTTGAAGATCGCTAAGCGGAAGCATTTATCAACGCGGTTGATGTAGTCGTACACCTTCACGATCCGCCCGATCAAGTACCGAACGTATGACACCTCCGCGTTCAACACACGTTCAGCTCGATGACGTCCTCGCGTTCTCGATCCAGCAAGACGGGTGAAGTAGTAGATGAGTTACGGAAGCACGACAGCGTGGTGACGGTGTTGGTGAAGAACAATCTCCGCAGGGCTTCGCCTAAGCACTACGGAAAATATGACAGAGGATAAACTAGATGGGATGGGGTTGCCGGCACACGGCTTGGTGTTTCTTGATGTCTTTGGTGCTAGCCATGCCCCTCTATTTATATGTTGAGCCTTGGGGTCGAAACTTGGAGTAAAAGCCTCCACAAAGTCGGTTTCACCCGAAAGGCAAGAGTCCTTCTCAGACTCCGGGGCCAGACGCCAGGGTTCCTGGCGTCTGGACCCAAACGCTAGGGACCCTGGCGTCTGGCCCCTGGACTCCGCAAAACTTCCTTTTGCGCTTTCCAAAAACCTCGTGGGCTTTCCCCTTTGGCCCAAATAAAGTGTTCTCGTACCCAAACATTTCGGGAAACATCCGGAACCCCTTCAGGTGAATTCCGGAACCCTTCCGGAGACCAAACACTATTATCCCATATATCAAACTTTATCTGCGAACCATTCCAGAGTTCCTCATCATGTCCGTGATCATATCCGGGACTCCGAACAGCATCCGGTCACCAACATACATAACTCATATAATACTATATCATCAACGAACGTTAAGCGTGCGGACCCTACGGGTTCGAGAACTATGTAGACATGACCGAGACACCTCTCTGGTCAATAAGCAATAGCGGTGCCTATATTGACTCCTACATATTCTACGAAGATCTTTATCGGTCGAACCGCATAACAACATACGTTTGTTCCCTTTGTCATCGGTATGTTACTTGCCCGAGATTCGATCGTCGGTATCTCAATACCTAGTTTAATCTCATTACCGACAAGTCTCTTTACTCATTATGTAATGCATCATCCCACAACTAACTCATTAGTCACATTGCTTGCAAGGCTTATAGTGATGTGCATTACCGAGAGGGCCCAGAGATACCTCTCCGACAATCGGAGTGACAAATCCTAATCTTGAAATACGCCAACTCAAAAAGTACCTTCGGAGACACCTCTAGAGCACCTTTATAATCACCCAGTTACGTTGTGACATTTGGTAGCACACAAAGTGTTCCTCCAGTAAACGGGAGTTACATAATCTCATAGTCATAGGAACATGTATAAGTCATGAAGAAAGCAATAGCAACATACTAAATGATCAAGTGCTAAGCTAACGGAATGGGTCAAGTCAATCACATCATTCTCGTAATGATGTGATCCCATTGATCAAATGACAACTCATGTCTATGGTTAGGAAACTTAACCATCTTTGATTAACGAGCTAGTCAATTAGAGGCATACTAGTGACACTATGTTTGTCTATGTATTCGCACATGTATTATGTTTCCGGTTAATCACTAGTAGAAAAGGGGGCAATGGTCCAGGCCGGGTCAGCCCATTAGTCCCGGTTCAATCCAGAACCGGCACCAATGGGGGCATTGGACCCGGTTCGTGAGCCCCGGGGGCCGGCCGGGCCACGTGGGCCATTGGTCCCGGTTCGTATGGACCTTTTGGTCCCGGTTGGAGGAACGAACCGGGACTAATGGGCCTCGCTCCTGGCCCACCACCATTGGTCCCGGTTGGTGGGACGAACCGGGACCAAAGGCAGCCCATTAGTCCCGGTTGGTGGCACAAACCGGGACTAAAGGTGTGGTCCTTGTTGCGGCCAGAGTTTAGTCCCACCTCGCCAACCGAAGGGGGCTCACACCGGTTTATAAGGCCCTCCCTCTCAGCCTTGTTGAACTGCTCTCAAAATGAAAATAGATGCCCTTATACAGGAAATTTGACCTAAATTCATATTGAATTTCTCTGAAGTTAGTAGAAATTTATTATGAATTTAGGTCTAATTTTCTCTATAAGCGCATCTATGCTCATTTCTGAGTAGTTTTTTATATAGTTTTTTTCTGCTATATTTGTTTTTTCTATTTTTTTCTGGGTTGTAATAAGTTATTAAAAATAAAAAAGATTTTAGTAAAGTTAATCACAACTATTTTTTCTTCTAATTATTTCTGAGTAGTTTTTTATATAGTTTTTTTTTCTTTTCTGCTATATTTTTTTGTATTTATTTCTGTGTGGTAATAAGCCATTAAAAATAAAAAAGAGGCGCAATGCTAGTTAATTCGCTTCAAGCCTTTCGGAATAGTGTAAACTGCACTGCCCATAGCTCCATGCAGTCTACCCTATTCCTCAAGGCTTGAAGCGAACCAACGTGCAGGTGAGCACTGAGCCTCTTCTTCATCGTCTCTGCACTCAGGGCTTATAAACAGCAGCGAGTGCCTCTCGCTTGGCGAGGTGGGACTAAAAAGGGGGCAATGGTCCAGGCCGGCCGGGTCAGCCCATTAGTCCCGGTTCAATCCAGAACCGGGACCAATGGGGGCATTGGACCCGGTTCGTGAGCCCCGGGGGGCGGCCGGGCCACGTGGGCCATTGGTCCCGGTTCGTCTGGACCTTTTGGTCCCGGTTGGTGGGACGAACCGGGACCAATGGGCCTTGGTCCTGGCCGACCACCATTGGCCCCGGTTGGTGGGACGAACCGGGACCAAAGGCAGCCCATTATGGTTCGGCCCTCGTGATACCATGCCAACTTTCAACTTTCAACTTTTTCAGAGTTCATTTGAAATGCTTTAATGCAGAAAACAAAAGAAAATAAATAATGCAGAAAACAAAAGAAAAAAACTGGAAAAAAAAATAAAATAAATAAAGCAAAAACAAAACAAAAAAAGTGTATTCAAATTTGAAAACTAATGGCACTAACAGAAAGTTTATAATTTTTCTAAAACTAAAAGCAAAAGAATTAAAAAGTAAAGCAAAAAAACAAAAGAAAATAAATAATGCAGAAAACAAAACAAAAAATCTGGGGAAAAAATAGCAACAATAAGTATTTTGTTGTAAGTAGAAACAAAATAAAATAAATAAAGCACGAAACAAAACAAAAAAACAAAAAAAAGTGTTTTCAAATTTGAGAACTAATGGCACTAACAGAAAGTTTAAAATTGTTCTAAAACTAAAAGCAAAAAAGAATTAAAAAATAAAGCAAAAAAACAAAAGAAAATAAATAATGCAGAAAACAAAACAAAAAATCTGGGGAAAAAAATAAAAATAGCAACAATAAGTAAAGGAAAAAAGTGCCTCCTACTGGGCACACATGGCCTGAATACGACTAGAAACCCACCATGGGCCAGGATTCAGGCCCGCAGGTGGCCCAGTAGGCCCAACAGGCAACGCGGTAGTAAGTAGGCCCGTAAGCCTGAAGTGGAGAGGAGCTCGAGAGGGGTGCGGCAGTGGGGCTTATAAACCACTGCGCGCCCCTCTCAGCTAGCGAGGTGGGACTAAACTTTTGTGCCGCACCGTGCCAGCACACGACCATTGGTCCCGGTTCGTGGCTCCAACCGGGACCAATGCCCACCCTTTAGTCCCGGTTGGTGGCACCAACCGGGACCAAAGCCCTCTTCTTCCCGCCCTTTGGGCTGCTGAAAAGAGGCCTTTGGTCCCGGTTGGTGGTACCAACCGGGGCCAAAGGGGGTCATTGGTCCCGGTTGGAGCCACGAACCGGGACCAATGTCTTTGCTATACAACGAAAATTTCAGAACCTCATCCCCACTTCGATCTCTCCTTCCTCCTCGATCTCCCAACGCCGCGCGCCGTCGCCACCCCGCCCCGACGCAGTCGCTGCCCTGCCCCGACGCCGTCGCCGCCCCGCCCCGACGCCGTCGTCATCCCCATCGTCGCCCGCGTCCCCGTCGCCGCCCCGTCATGCGCCGTCGCCCGTCGCCGCCCCCGCCACGCGCCGTTGCTGTCCCCCTCGGCACCCCGCCCCGTACGTCGCCGCCCCGAACGACCCCAGCCCGTCGTCGGCGCCGGCCCCGTGTATTTTCCTCTGTAAGATAAATTAGATAGAAAAATTAGATATTAATGTCAAATGTTAGATGAATTAGCTAGATATTAATTAATGCTAATTAGATGATTTAGATAAATTAGATAGAAAATTAATTTAGATTGTGTAATTAATTTGTTCATATTGTATTAGATTTTTTTTCTGTTAACAGATTTTTTTGTTAGATTTTGTTAGATTTTTTATGATTTATGTTAGATTTTTTTAGATTTTTTTGTAGTTCATAGATTTTTTTGTTGGATGTGTAGTAATTTAGATGTGTAGTTCATAGATTTTCTATTCATAGAAAGTGTTTAATATAATTAGTTAGAAAAATACTAGTTTATTTTTAGTAATTCTACTTTGTTTTATTTATAGTAAGTGCTTCATATATAGTTGAACTAGCTAGTTGATTTAATAAACTACTTTATTTTACTATATATAGAAGTAGTTTGTTTTTAGTAAGTACTACTTTATTTATTTATAGTAAGTGTTTAGTAGTTGAACTAGCTAGTTGATTTAATTAATAAAACTACTTTATTTAACTATATATAGAAGTAGTTCCCGCATCGATGTCGGTGATGCCTATCCCGCATCCTCGTCGTCATCGACTCGGTGGTGGAGGCTTGCTAGATCAGGGCCATGTTCGGGACTGGGCTTCGCCGGGCTGGTATTGGGAGGTGCTACCTTCCGGGGGACGTAGGTTGGTGAGGAGGCAGCCCATTGTTGACCTGATCCTTGTTTGGTGGCGGTCGCGTGGTCCAGTGACGGTGCCGAGGCTTCCGGACACCGCGGAGGTGGTACGTCACCGTGTCAGCGAGGAGGACGAGCACGTCCGTCGCTACATGGTTGCATTGGAGGGCAGGTTCGACAATACCTGGCAGGTTCTCCAGGGATCTCACTGGAGTTATGATCCTGTGATGGTTCCTTATCTTTGGGTGTCCACCGCCCGCGTCGATACCCGTCGGGTGCTACGGTTCTAGTTATATTAGTGATGCTATATTAGTGATAATATTCGACGATGTACGGACACCAAGAGATGATGTACTTTTGCTTATAATTATTGAATGCATGCTAATTTGAATACTACTTTATTTTATGATTTGGTTTTGCTTATTTTATGATTTGGTTTTGCTTACTGAATGCTCATATTGGATAAGTTCTCCTTCATTCCCGTGTGCTAGACAATTTGATGTAATAATGCACTCGGGAATGATACATCACCGATAGTCAACCCGTGATTAATAATCTAGTTTAATATTTGAATTATGAACATAGGCCGGAAATGTCATACTCGGACGACGAAAACCGCCCGGGGGAGTGCGACTGGTGCCACGACGATCGAGGTATCTGCGACAGGTTCATTGAGCTGGACGAAGATCGTCGCTTCAGCATTAAGCTCGAGGAGACCTTCAATGTTCATACGGTACGCAACCGATGATTAGGTATCTGCAACATTTTTTCGTAATTACTCATGACTTCAACTATTTTAATCATGACAGTATTTTTCATCTTTTCCAATTCGACTAGCTTATCCCATGCTTTGCAAGACGCTATGTCTTGGAGAGGATGGGTTTTGAAGACCATGAAAGTTTCGAAACCAAAAAAATTATCCTAAGTACCCATCATGGTGTGGATTTTCAAGTAAAGTTGTACAATGCTCAGAGTGTAACCCATTTTGGTTGCAAAAATTGGGAAGCACTTTGCAAGATGTATGGTTTTGATGAGGGTATGCTTGTTACCATGGATCTTGGTGATCCTACAATCGAGCAAGAGAGACCTGCGATTTTCGTCCTTGTGGATACTCCTCCAATTCTTCCCCCATGTGAGCTTAACATAGTTATTAAGTAATTTATATTGTTTATTTCAAAATAGTTGACAACTTATTCTCCATTGACAGCTTATTTTCATTCTTCAAAGAATGTGCGGAAGATGGTAGACAGAACCTACTATACCGAAGGCTCCGAACTAACTTATCAGGAGAAAAATCATCTGGTCGCATTTTGTACTGATCTTGAGAATTACAATGTCTACAATCGAACTCCTCAACATTATGGTCAATACATGCCACTAGTGCACGTGTTGAACTACGGTAACTACCATGGAGATACCCTGGTAAGATTTTTTACTATTACGACATCCGTACATCTTTTTGCACACTTCTAAAACTAGTACATCATATCATTGCTAACTACGAAGTTATTACTATGTTTTTCAACAGATAATCCCGAATGATTGTGTGCCTCATCTGATGTATACACACGGTAGCCTTCATGTTTTGAACATACAACCAGGTCTTCCTACGAATCTGAACTGTCCATACCGGGTTTCTAAAAGAAGTGGAGACATGACAATCAAAGAATAGAAAAAATGTATGGACAATCGTAAGGAGCTTCTTGGAAGCAACATTCAGCGAAGGGCAAAAACTGGAGACAGGATGATCGTCATTCTTCATAATGGAGAGTCAGGGTCTATATTGTTTTATGCTATTTTACCTTAAGGGTGTTTAGGTCCTACCTGATACTGATAATCATGTATTAAGAACAATTATGTAGGGTTGGGTTCGATGACTATGAGGATGATGATCGTATAACTTATTATTAATAACGAGTAGAAGTTGTATGATGATGCATGATTAGTAGGATGAGTACTTGTTATTATATATGATGATGTATGCGAGCATGCATGAGTTACCATATCAGCGGGTAAAATGAACATATATAGCAGCAGCGTTGGTAAACCAAGACGAAGATATAAGAGAGGACACTTCTCTCTATTAGCTAGCTAATATAACAACCTAAAAATAACCCCCAAAACCTCTAAAGCAGCCACTTTCCAAAAAAACATGGACTTTTGGTCCCGGTTCCACCAACCGGGACCAAAGGCCCCCTGACTGGGCTCGGCGCACAGAGCCACGTGGAGGCACATTAGTCTCGGTTCTTGTTTGAACCGGGACTAATGGGTGGAGGTATTAGTAACGGCCCATTAGTCCCGGTTCATGAACCGGGACTAAAGGCCCTCACGAACCGGGACTATTAGGTGTTTTTCTACTAGTGAATACAATTCTAGCAGGAATAATAAACATTTATCATGATATAAAGAAATATAAATAACAACTTTATTATTGCCTCTAGGGCATATTTCCTTCACGACGTGCCTGGCGACAAGCTTGACAGAGGTCATGCGCAACCCGGCTATGATGTCTGTGACGGTGCATGAATGCTGCAAGGTGTCATTCCCAGATCCGGCCATGGA
Source organism: Triticum aestivum (assembly GCF_018294505.1). NCBI lineage: Eukaryota > Viridiplantae > Streptophyta > Magnoliopsida > Poales > Poaceae > Triticum > Triticum aestivum. Next base: position 97,173,862 of record NC_057798.1, on the reverse strand, counting down.
GTCCAATGGGCCTGGGCGCTGGTGTAGTGTGCTCGGCCGTAGCGAAGGTCCGTCTAGTGGTCACTTCGGCCGGCCTACGTACTGTGGCACCCTAGCTGCGGATTACGATGGTCACGAAAGGTCTGTGTGATGGTTTCTTCCTCCAGATCCAGTGACTACAATTGACGGTTTAAATTGGCGACATTGCGAGATGCACGCAGAAGGCTTCTTTATGGGTTTCAGTGTCTCTCACTTCAGTCAGTCCGTCTTCGATAATGACATGCAATCTATGAATGGCGACTTGAAGCAAAGGAAATGGATGTGCAGTAACGAGGGTGATTTCTAGCCCAACACATGTAGCTGCTGGAATCACGGAAAAGTGGTGGCGACAACACATGTTGACTTCGATGTGGTGCTTCTCGAGTACCCGGTCTCAAGCTTCGGGGTGAAAACCCTAGGTATGGCCTGAGTTGGTATACCTGGCAATGACGATGTTTTCGCACCGTTACCTTGTTGAAGGCATTGTTTGGATGTTCGGACTTGTTCTTTAGGGTGAAAACCTAGCATTTGACCTTTGATGGTCGAATCCAGTGACAGTGGCGCATGCGCGTTATTTCCTTCTTGAAGGCGTTGCTGTTGAAGAATCTCGTGGTCCTTGTGGTGTCAAAGAGATGGTTGGTGTGGATATTGTCGTTGTAGTACTTTGTCGATCGCTGTTTTGACCATTTTTCTCTCGCTTAGGCATAGCTTTGGTTTTGTATGACTTTGCTCTTTGCCGGCATGTTTTAAGTATGTGTGCGTTAGTGCTGGCTGTGTGTATCCTAACTATGCAGAGGCTGGGTGCGCGTTCATTGTGTTTGTATCCACTTGATGCTTCATTTTGAGTAATAAAATTCACCCTTTGTCAAAAAAAAAAGATAGAAAGCAACGTTTGAAACGGCGATTTCGCTATTACAGGCAACAAACTCCAAACCTCAGCGCAGAGTCTTAAAACATCCATAATAACAAATTTAAAAGCAAGAGCAGACTAGCTTCAGCAGCAAATAGCCAAAATGAGCTTCTCCGTCACCAGGATTTCTGCACAGACTTGTTGAACTTGCGATTCTGATCTTCACTGCAGTCGAAGAACACCAAAACGCCAGCCTTGAGATGCTCTTTGTCCGTGAAATAATCTCCAAAGCTCCCAAGTGAAATTAAATTTGAACTCAAGATGCTACCACTACATGTTCGTTTTAACGTTGGTTCTTCCATAGCTCCAAAGTGAAACTGAATTTGACCTCGAAATTTCGAATTTCACGGAGCATCATCCGTCCAGCACACTTTAATTTTTCTCAGAGTTTTTTAGAACCGTTTGAAACACACTTGTTTTCCACCGATTCTCATCGATTCCCACCCTATCTTTGGTTCTTGGCCAACACTATTCTGCCCAATCCCTTGCTCGTTTGTGATTCTATAAGGACGGAGTCCATCCAGTGCGTACGCAGTGGCGGAGCTAGCCCGTCCATGGAGCCGGGGCAAAATACAAAGGGGTGTGCTCTATGGGTATTTGCCCACAAAGACTGGTGGTTAATTCTCAGTCTCTTAGTGTAATTTAATGGAAGTATTTGGGCAGAGCCCGAGCAGCTGCCCAAGGTCGCCCGGAGGTGGCTCCGCCACTTTGCGTACGTACTCCCAGTACTACGTACCCGTGTGATGTGACTGGGAAAGTACAGCCCGTGTACAAATACGGAGGTCGATGCTTTCAAGTTTGAAAACCGGGCGGGCAAGGTGGTTGGCGGATCCACGTCGGGGTTCGGAGCGCCAAAGACAAGGCTAGGGGCTAGGTATGGCAGGGCGAATCCGCTATGCGTTTCGATCGGTAGAAAAACGGTGCCATGGTGGTGTCCAATCCAAAAGCGCCTCCACGGCAAAGCGGAAAAGAGCAGCGTGCATGCGCCCACGCGGGCAGGCAAGGCACCGCCCGTTGCGGACCTCCAACGGCCAAGACGACCGGACATCCCTTGGCCCGGCATCGCAGGTAGCGCGAGCGCGGCGCGACGACGGAGAAGGTCGGGCCGGAATCTGCCTGCTGGTCATGGCCTCCGCTCTCAGGGAACAACCCAGGCTCCATATCGTAAAACACGATGAATCTTTCTCTCTGATTTTTTTTTCGCGAAAGCAAATATATGGAGTTGGAGTTGAGGTCGGTGGACGTCCAGGGGGCCCACGAGGCAGGGAGCACGCCCTAGGGGAGGGGCGCCCCCCCCCCCCCCCCTCGTGGACAGGGTGTGGGCCCCTGACGCTAATTTTTTCGCCAGTATTTTTTATTAATTCTGAAAAGTTGCTATGTGGATTTCCAGAACATTTCGAGAACTTTTATTTCTGCACAAAAATAACATCATGGCAGTTCTGCTGAAAACAGCGTCAGTCCGGATTAGTTCCATTCAAATCATGCAAGTTAGAGTCCAAAACAAGGGCCAAAGTGTTTGAAAAAGTAGATACGACGGAGACGTATCAACTCCCCCAAGCTTAAACCTTTGCTTGTCCTCAAGCAATTCAGTTGACAAACTGAAAGTGATAAAAAAACTTTTACAAACTCTGTTTACTCTTGTTGTTGCAAATATGTAAAGCCAGCATTCAAGTATAGCAGCAAGTAGGTCGTGTCAACTCCGTGATGGTACATGAAGAGGGACACATCGGAGCGAGTCGATGTAAATCCGAGCGTCCGCAGGAATGCGGTGATGCGCTGGTACCAGGCCCGAGGCGCCTGCTTCAACCCGTAAAGGGAACAGGAGAGCAAGCACACATGGTCTGAATGCGTGGCGTCGACAAAGCCGGTGGGCTGCTCACAGAACACCTGCTCGGCGAGGTGGCCGTGCAAGAAGGCATTAGAAACGTCCAACTGATGCACATGCCAAGCTCGGGAGACGGCGAGCTGAAGCGCGGTGCGGATCATGCACGGTTTAACAACCGGGGCAAAAGGTGTCGGTGAAGTCCACGTCCACACATTGCCGAAAGCCCCGAACCACCCAGCGAGCTTTGTAGCGCTCGAAAGTGCCATCCGGACGAGTCTTGTGCCGAAAGACCAACTTGCCCGTGATGATGTTGGCATGAGGCAGTCGAGGGAGAAGCTGCCAGGTGCGGTTCCGCTGGAGCGCGTCGAACTCTTCCTGCATCACAGCAAGCCAATGAGGATCCCAAAGGGCGGCTCGAGCTGACGATGGGAGAGGGGATGGCTCAGAGACGGAAGCGGAGAGAAGGTACTCATCGCTGGTGTACCGCGTGCTCGGACGGAAAGTGCCAGCCCGAGAGCGAGTCATCGGGCGGGGCAGCGAGTCCGGGTTGGCGGCGGGCGATGACGAAGAAGAGCCCGCCACCTTCGAGGCCACGGGCGAGGCCGCGGGGGACGCCGAGGAGGGCGCGGGGGACGCGGGAGGCGTCACGGCCACCGGGGAGGCTGGCGGCGGCGCGGCCGCAGGGGAGGCCGAGGGCGTGGTCAGGGTCGGGGACGCCAAGGTCGTCGCGGGCGCCGGGAAAGGTGCAGCCCCTAAGGCGGCCAGTCGGGGAGGAACTCGACCCGTGGCGCGGGGGGCACCCTCAAAGCCGGGAGGCGGCCCAAGAGAAGTACGCTGGCGGCCGTCACCGGGAGCGGGCAAAGCCGCAACGTCCGAAGGTACCTGCTGAAACGGAAAAACCATCTCATCAAAGTAAACGTGTCGGGAAGTGATCACCCGATGTGAGATAGGATCGTAGCAGATGTAGCCTTTGGTGTTGGGGGGATAGCCGATGCAGGCCACGGACCGAGGGGCGAGCTTATGAGGAGTAGTGGAAGCGATGCTAGGGTAGCACAGGCAACCGAAGCTGCAGAGCTCGGCATAGGAGGATGGCGTGCCGAACAAAAGGTGATGAGGTGCAAAATTCCCGCGAGTGCGACAGGGACGAATGTTGATGAGTAGTGAAGCGGTGGCAAGCGCGTCGGGGCAAAACCATGGTGGCACGTTGGCGTGAAAGAGGAGGGTGCGAACGCAGTCATTAACAGTGTGAAGCACGCGCTCAGTGCGGCCATTTTGTTGCGAAGTGTACTGGCAAGTGAGACAAAAAATCGTGTCATGTGTGGCGAGAAGGTTGCGAATCGCAAGGTTATCAAACTCCTTCCCGTTGTCTGTTCGCGACGCATGGATGGGACGCCCAAACTGCATGGAGACATAGGAGTAGAAAGCGATGAGAGTGGCAACAGCATCCGACTTTCGCCGCAACGGGAAGGTCCACACATAGTGGGAAAAATCATCAAGTATGACAAGATAATAAAGATAGCCCGTGTTACACGCAACAGGAGAGGTCCAAACATCACTATGAATTAACTCAAACGGGTATGATGGACATGCGAGGAAGTGCGAAAAGGAAGACGAACATGTTTGCTGACACGACAAGCATGACAAGTGTGATCATCGATCTTGTTACACGTGAATGAAAAACTCCGAAGAATATGACAAAGGGTGGCGGTGTTAGGATGACCGAGACGAGCATGCCAAAGGTCCACTCCGGTAGAAAGCACCATGGGTGTAGCGACAGAGGAGGTGGATGAATGGACCGGGTAGAGCTCGTCGGGGTTGTCACATCGGTGGAGCACCATCCGGGTACGGGCATCCTTAACAGAAAAGCCAAACATGTCAAATCCAACAGTGACAGGATTTTCACGTGTAAGAGAACGAACGGAAACAAGGTTTTTAATGATGTCAGAGACAAGTACATTAGAAAGATATAATGGCATGGAGTTAGAAGGAAAAGCAACATGACCGACATGAGTAATAAGCATGGAAGAACTATCGCCCACGGTAATGCGAGCAGCGTGTGAACGGGGTGAGCGGTAAGAAGGTTACCGGGGTTGGCGGCCATGTGAGCCATGGCTCCGGTGTCCATATACCAGTCGCCACCGCCAGTGTACTGCTGCGGCGTGGGGGCGGTGTGGAGGGCCACTAGGAGTGGGGGATCCCAAGGCGCCGACGGGAGGGCCGGGGCCGACGGCAGCGGCTATGGTGGCGGCGCGACGTACCCACTGGCCCGAAGGCAGCCCATAGGCCGCAGAGGGGCCGTAGGGCAGCGCGGGCGCGTACGGCTAAGGAGCCGCGTGAAGCGCTTGATGAGAGTCCGGGCGGGCGGCGAAGAAGCCGGGACGGGGGCGCGGTACAGGCATGGACTACGCGTGAACAACCGCCGTCCAGGGGTTCTGGCCGGCCTGCCAGGGCGCCGGCGGGAGCTGCTGCTGCGGGTGGCGGGGCGCGCCGCCGAGGGCAGCCGACTGCTGTTGTTGCTGTTTGCGGCCGCCGCGGCCACGGCGGCCACCGCGGCGTTGCTGCTGCTCGACGGGGGGCGGCGAGGGAGCCTGCGGCGGCTGTGGGCAGGGGAACCCGGGCGGCGGCGGCGCCTGGAAGGGGCCCGGTGCAAGCCGCGGCAGGGGAGCCGGGGTGGTGGGCAGCGCGCCGCCGCGGGGTACCGGCGGTGAGGGCTGTGTGGGTGGCCCGGGTGCGTGACATCCGCATCCTCCTCTCCTCCAGCTTCAGGTACGCGACGATCTTGGGGAAGGTCGGGTTGGTGATGAGAGGGATGTTGGAGGCGGTGTTCCCGAAGTCATCGTTCAGGCCGGCGATGAGGGTGCTAAGAAGAAGCTCGTCGGAGACCTTCTCACCAAGGCACGGAGCTCGTCAACAAGCTTCTTCAGGCGCATGCAATAATCATCAACAGACAAATCAAGCTGCTCGCACCCAAAAAACTCGCCGTGCAAGAAAACCTTGCATCGGAGCGCGTTGTCGGTGAAGAGGTCGGTGAGCTTGGTCCAAACGGCGTGAGCGTCATCATCGACAGAGACCACCATGTGGAAGAGGTCCTTCGAGATGGTGGTGTAGAACCAACGGATGAGAGTGGCGTCGATGGCCGTCCACTCCTCATCGTCCTCCATGAAGCGGGAATCCACGGAGCCATCGATGTGATCCCGGAGGTTGTACTCACGGAACACAAGGGAGAAGTACGTCTTCCAGACATAGTAGGTTGATCGAGAACGACGGGAACCCGAGCGAGGATGTTGAGATCACGGATGATGACGGGGTCGGCGCCGTCGAACGGCTTGGTGCGGCGGCTGCGGGTGGTGCCGGAGGAACCGGGAGAGGCCATGGGTCCGGGAGAGGAGGTGGTGCGGCGGCACGCAGGAAGGGCGGCGTGGCAGAGGAGAGGCGGCGCGGCGTGGAGTAGGCGGAAGCGTGGAGAAGGGGGAGGGGCGGCGGCGCGGCGGCGGCAGCGACGGCGGCGATTGGATCGCGACGGCGGCGGCAAGGGTTAGGGTTAGGATCATAGGTATGGTACCATGTTGAAGACGAGTGTTTTTGCAATGCTACTCGATGTATTGATCAGTGCATAGCACACGTATATATGGAGTAAAAAGTGGACCATAACCTTAACTATACAATGACTAGGAGGTGGGCCGAGCTATACAATTACATGCACAAACCATATGTTCAACAGCTCTTAGTCAACGAAATTAATAATCTCCAAAGCTCCCAAGTGAAATTAAACTCGAACTCAGACTGCCACTACTACATGTTTTTTTTTTGCGGGTTCAAAACTTGTATTACTCAGATAGTATCAGTACAATCCATCGCAACCAAATCCAACACATCCGGAGGAGGCGAACCAATCCAGGTCATGGTTCTAACGTGAGCTCTACCAAAAGCCGCTAGACTATCGTTGGCCTTATTTTGCGACCGCGAGACATGAGTAATACAAGATTGACGGAGAGTAAGGAGATTTCTAATCTCCTTTACCAGAAAAGCATAAGCAGAACGATCACATCCATCACCTGTGATCATAGATACCGCCACAAGAGAGTCCAACTCGACTGCAATAGGCAAATCTGATCGTTGTTAAGCATAGGAGATACCCTCCATACAGGCACACAGTTCGGCCTCCAAAGCATCTTTACATGAGAACAGAGCCCTGCATGCCGAGAAGATAATCTTGCCATCCGAGTCTCTCAAAATCATCCCTGCTCCAGCTATGTCACTTGAGACGAAAGACCCATCTGTATTAAGTTTTACCCAGCCATCCATCGGCCTAGACCAAGTCGGCAAATCACCCGATGCTGCACATGCATGCTTAGTGGCACCGTCCAGAGCGATCACCGTCTTCTCTTTAGAAGGGTCACAACGTGAGTTTGACTGTACTGTCAACAAGGACTCCATATAGCTTTGCAAGAACCTGATGGATACATCCATTGGCGGGGCAGGCTTAGAGTGTACCAGCTCATTCCTTACGTACCAGCTCCTCCATAGGATCATCAACTCCACTACTACATGTTTGTTGAATGTTGGTTCTTCCATAGCTCCCAAGTGAAACCGAATTCAACCTCGAAAATTTTGAATTTCACATAGCATCATCGGTCAAGCATACTTTAATTTTTCTCAGAGTTTTTTAGAACCCTTTGAAACACACTTTGTTCTTTACCGATTCTCATCGGTTTCCAACCCTAACTTTGGTCCGCGGCGAATACTCTTCTGATTTGTTCCTTCCTTGCTCGTTTGTGATTCTAAAGACGGAGTCCATCCATTGCGTACGCACTCCTAGTAGTACTACGTATTACCCGTGTGATGTGACTGGGGAAGTACAGCCCGTGTATAAATACGGAGGTTGATGCTTTCAAGTTTGAAAACCGGCCGGGCAAGGTGGTTGGCCGATCCACGTCGGGACTCGGAGCGCCAAAGACAAGGCTAGGGGCTAGGTATGGCAGGGCGAATCCGCTATGCGTGTCGATCGGTAGAAAAACGGAGCCATGGTGGTGTCCAATCCAAAAACGCCTCCACGGTAAAGCGGAAAAGAGCAGCGTGCATGGGCAGGCAAGGCACCGCCCGTTGCGGACCCCCAACGGCCAAGACGACCGGACATCCCTCGGCCCGGCGTCGCAGGTAGCGCGAGCGCGGCGCGACGACGGAGGAAGGTCGGGCCGGAATCTGCCTGCTTGCCATGGCCTCCGCTCTCGGGGAACAGCCCAGGCGCCACGCCACTGTAGCGGGAGCTCGCGGCGTACGTGCGCGCCGAGACGAGATGCCCAGTGGCAGCAGAGATGTGTGCAAACGGCGACGCACAGTGCAGACTCCAGAGCGCACAGTGATCCGGTTCCTATGCGGCTGCGGCGCCGAGCAGGTCGTCTCTGCGAGTTTTATAGACGAGCACTGATTTATCGGGTGAGCTGCTCTTTTTGTTCGGAGTTGAGTTGAACCATCATGGATCCAATGCCGGGCATCGTCTTCTTTCTGGTCCACCGCGAGGGCACTAGCTACTGGATGCCTCAATCAAGTCTACTACACGTATGATTCTGCCCGCATTATTCCATGCACGCATGGCAGTGGCGCATCATGAAGCTCTCGCTGCACTGCACTGCCGGTGCCCAGCCCAGCCTGTAAGGCTGCGTTATTACCTGCCCTCGCTGACTCACTGGTGTGTAACCCTTAAGTTGGGGCCAGCTGAAGCACCTTGTGCGATGTGGAAGACGGGATAGGCGTTCCTGACCCCCGCGTCGCCCCCGCTTGGGCAATACTGGTGGTACTCCAACCCTAGCCGCCGCCGGAGCCGATTCCCCTCCATGCCTTCCTCCCGCCGCCACCGGAGGACGCTGCCGGCCTATGCCCGGTGGCCGACGGCGGTGGCGGGGGTTCTCCTCGCTCCCGTGTCTCACGGACGGTGCGGGTCCCCTATGCGCGTGGAGGCGTGACCGATCTAGCATGGCAACAACGGCTATTGCGGCGGCGGCCTCAAATCTAGCGAAGCGGCGACGATGGTTGCGGCGACGACAGCTAAGGCCACTCCTGCCTCGCGGCAGGCGGTCTATGTTGTGGCGGCACGTCATTCGGCGTTGGATCGGCGGCGACATCGAGGGCCTGGTGGACTGCTTGGCGGTACCTTCGGTCAGATCTAATCTGGTCGGTGCAGCTGGCGGTGGTGGTCATCTTCTCCGTCGGAGGTGGCCGACCAGAGGCTGGGTGGTCGGATCTCGCGATCTGTCATCTAGTCTCAGCTGCGAGTTGGGGAGACAGAGTTGCCGGTGAAAACCGAGCTGACGGCAGATGGCGGCGTTCTACGTCGTTACCTTGATGAAGGCATCGTCGTGTAACTACTGTCGACCCACTGTGCTGCTCCGAGGGAAACTCAAGGATCTGGTTTTTCAGATCGGATGATGGCGGCATGGCGGTGTCGTTTCTCTTTTGGGAGCATCGTTTGTGGAGCTGCGCTGGAAGTCAGAGGTAGGAGGTGGAGCGGCTTCGTCTTGCACGGAGATTAGGTGAAGATGTCAAGTCATGCCTGGCCGACGGGTGCTACGCTTTGTCATGCCTGATCGGCAGGTGCTACGCACAACAGATCTTTCAGAGACTTCAAGCTGTGTCGATTGGTGGTACTTAGCGGCATGGTGCTGAGGTGTACCGCCGGCGACCGCGACATGCTCATCGTTCGCGCGCAGGGAGGTGGTGGCATTGGGCGCCATGCTGAAGTCGACGACGGCTAGACCGGGTAAGGATGATGCGTCAGTACAACTCTGAAGTTGGAATGGTGGCAGTTGGCGGCGGCGGCCTCTGAGAACGCGTTGGACCAGTGTGTGCCCTGTACCTGGCAAGTGGCTTGGTTGGGGCCTCAGGTCATAGATGTTAGGATTGGCTGCGAGGTCTGCGGTATTAGGTCCGGACTATCAGCACCCCTTCATCAATTGGATAGGAGTAGCGACAGATGTTGCCTATATGGTTGATTCAGACTTACTTATTTTTTTTATAAGGTCTTATACAAAAAATTAATAAAATAGATGTATGCATCGCCCAGATACAGTGGCCGAGAGTCTTTCTCCTTTTCTAAAAAAACCCTTAAGTTGGAAACAAGGGGTAGTAGTAGCACCGAACCATCTACGCATTCTACAGTAGATAGCATATGTGCAGAATAATATGCTAAATTTTGTCACAAATAGAAGCGGTGATGTCTTTAGCTTTCATCACAAATTGTACTATTTCCAGAGCACAACATTTAATCATCTTTTTTATCAAGACATACCTATGCATTGACGATGGAAAGTTTATGCTTGTCTACTTGGGACCATGCTACATGGTAAGGTCAGGACGTCATGAATTTGCTACGAGGGGAGCACGTACTATCTAATCAGAACATCAGAAAAAAATAATAAAAAAAAATAATCAGAACATCAGAAAATGTGAAAAAAGAGAACCTCACCACTGTGATAGCTGAAGCCTACTGCCTGCAAAGCAACATGTGGTTTTTGGGGAAGTAGGCTAAATGCTCTTCTGGTCTCTTTATTAAACGCACCCAACACGATTCAGTCCGAACGAACAACGGTATTTACACAATGTCATCACGCTGAACGAGACCTCGAGCATCACAATTATGACTAAATGAGGGCTAAAACTCCGGTGAGATCGATCCTAAACCTGTCCTTGAAGTTTCAGAAAGAGAGAAAAGAGAGAGTACGTTTGTCTTTCAGAATCATAAGCTAGCTAACCGGCCAATCTTTTCTGAATTCAAAATTGCAGCTCCAAACCCGGCCACTCCGATGCGCCACGGACGCGGTGAGACTAGCTCTTATGCTTGATGATCCGTATGTACTTAGAACTCCTTGGTGCTTCAGATGTCGGCGTGGTCCACGTGCCGTTGGTGGCTCGACGTCTCCTGGTTCTCCAGCGGCATGTACTGCGCCATGATCGCGCGGATCTCTGAATCCATGTAGCTCTGCCATCACATTGTCGACAACAGCAAAAATGTCTCACATAAATCAGTGCAAAGTCTTTTGCAGAATAGAGTGACCACGATCATGTTTGAGCATTTTACCCGTAGCCGATATTTGTAGACGGCGTATGCTCCCACTCCGGCGAAGCCGAGGCCGAAGAAGATGACCCACATGAACCCCCAGCCCACCGACGAAGTCGCGACCTTGCCTGCGCAGATATCGGAAAATGCGTCGAATTAGCACGTTGTTATAGACAAAGAAAGCACTGTTTGAAGGTGCAAGTAGCACATTCCACATTACCACCTTGCAATGAGAAATAGCGAGGTCCCAAAGGAAATTCAGGCTAGGCAACTCACTGATGCAAGTGTCATGCTCTCTCATGTACAGCATGTTGCTACCACCGCAGCCACACTCGTAGCTTCCCCATGTGTTCTCGCAGCTGCAGTCCTTGCACTGGCAGAAGAGCCTCTCTTTGCACTCATCAACATCTGCAAGCGCCAAGCAGAGAGATATTTATTAGATATGAAAAATTACTTCAGAATACACAAACATGGTTGCAGAACAATGTTTCTAATGGCGGTACCTTCGCAACCGTGTATGCCATCACCCTTGAAGCCTTGCGGACATTTGCAGCCCTTAGCTTGCTCATTCTGTAGATTTCCAAAATTCAGTTTGTACCGCACACTGAAGCTATGATAAAGAAAACTGCAATCTGAAAGAGATGATCTTACCGAGCACGCGGAGACAGACTTGCCGTTCCTGGTCTCCTTCCAGCAGCCTCCGTTGTTGATTTGGCATCGACCAACACCAGAAGCTGCCAAACCCATGAACGCATAAAAAGGGTAGCTTGAATGAAGATCATTTTGATTCATTGAAGAAACAAGTTTACCTTCACAGTGGGTGTACCCGTCGCCAACGAACTTGACGCCATTGACAACCGGGCACTCGCAAACCCGCCCACGGAAGGTATCCTAGGAGATGTTACCCATGAGATTAATTAGAATATGGGTGAGGTAAACAATGTGAGCAGCATTTTTTCCAGTGAAGTTCACTACCTTGCATGCAGTGAAATTAGTATTTTTGTCCAGCCAGCAACCTCCATTGTTTTCCAAGCACTGGTTTGTTTGTATATCTATGCACAATATATGAAGCCCAAAAATCATAAACTATGAAGAATAAAATCCAGGTAGGTTTATTCAAGAACAACAAAAAAGGTGCAAATCCACAAACCTTGAGTCAAACAGATATCGGGTTCGGTCGTCTCCTCGAATCCCGAACATATCGCTCGGAGCACAGCCCTTTTATCCAGTTTCCCTAAACAGAAAATAAAATAAACACACGTTCAAAAAGAAAAGTAAAACATATATAAACAGCATTGAGCTGAAAAGAAATGTAAACTGGGAGAGTGGACGCACCTCTGTACTGTCTGTTGTTGACGACGAAAGTCGGCAGTATGGTAACATCCCCTCGAGCACCATGACCAATCTGAATGATCAAAGGCATAAACATGAGTCTGCCATCAACCAACGAATCTGCTATGGCTGATGAGTTTATCATCAAGAGACTCACTTGAGCATCTTGCTCCGCCTTGAGCACCGGGTTGTCCTCATCGGCGTCGGGGTCTCCGACGCACTGGGTAATCTTGTCAATGTCCATTCCTGTCAAAAAACCCGGACACATAAACAAATGGTCAATCATGACTCATCACTGCAAACAATAGACAGTACTCCCTCCGTCCCATAATATAAGAGCGTTTTTGACACCAGTGAGCAGAGTAAAACCGCACGCACCAAGGGACTTGATGACACCATGAGCGCAATCGGTGGTGTACTTCTTCTCCTTCATGGGGCACCGGATGGCGAAGTCGTGCACATAGTCCCACCACAGCCACGGCTTGCGGCTCTCGTTGGCGACCTTGAAGAGGCAGATCTGGATCAAGTTCTGCACCACGACGTCCTTCCCATCATACCCGGTGGTGAAGTCCTGCTCCGGGTCGGGGGCGCAGTAGCGGCCGTGGTTGATGCACTGCGACCTGCACTGCGCGCTCAGGACGAAGGCCTCCGGGCAGTACCAGGTGATGTAGTGCGGCGCGAACTGGGTGTAGCCGCGCTGCTCCAGCACCTGCGCCACGCCCCGGAAGTCCCGGACGAAGCTCATCTGCATGTCGCATTTCGCGCCGCACTCGTCGTTGCTGTTGGTCCAGAACTCGTACTCCACGCGCTCGTCCGGGTGCGGGAGGGATTCCCGCCAGTCCAGGAGCACGTTCACCATGTCGCCGTTCTCGAGGGCGGTCTTCAGGTCGTCGCCGAAGCGCTTGGAGACCAGGGCTGAGGGCACGGTGATGTTCTCCAGGTGCTCCTTGCCGCTGGACTCTGGGGTGTCCATTGTGATGAGGGGCTCTGCCCTGTCGTCGGCGACGAGCACCGCCGCCGCTCCCGCCGTCTGCGCGTTCCACCCCTTGGTTGTGAAGTAGCAGTCTGCACGTTGCAAAGAATTCAATCACGACTGTTCTGGGTAATGACTGAAAACAGTGCTAGCCTGTGAGGTTAACACAGTTAAGAAGTATAGGAGAGAGAGGATTTAAGTTGGTACCCAAATAAGATAGGAAGATGATGGATTTAAGATGGTACCACTATCATGGCATTTATCTGCTCTGTTCAACAACTATGGCTGAATGGTATTATGACACACCTAATCAAACTCCTCTTATGGTGATGGTGCTGTGATAGAGATTTCCTTCTTTTGGGCATTACCCTTGTTGATTTTATTTCACGACAAAACTAAGTGAATTTCTTATTTATTGCAAGTAGAGTGATAAAGGTGTTAACAACCCAAGAGTGGTAAGAGACCCCATCCAACACACGGCAAAGATGTGCTGAGTATCTGATTTATATAACGCAAGATGCGCTAAGCACCTAACTGAACACAGTTATGCAACAATGCAGGTACGTACCTGTGCACTCAAAGAACATGAGTAAAACATGTGCTATTTAGTTAAGAAAGTACGTAGGACCAAACTACATACACCAAAATGTCCAACAGAAGGAAAAGAGGGTAGCAACTAACCATCTGAAACCTATTCCTTTAGCATGTCATATATAGATAGCTTCTTATATATGCGGGAGCCGTGCCGCGCCGCGCCACATCTCTCGCTGACGAAATTAATTCACTCCAAGAACATGACCAAGACTGAATCCATTTTTCATATATATACTATGAACAGAAGCCATAGATAACCATATTCTCCAAGGTCCATATCCTAGTGCCGGGTTCCCATTTTAAAACGTGTGGATTTTAAACATCTACTATGAGCTAGGGAGAATGAGAAAGTGGGTGTATTAAACCATTCGTGTGGAAACGCACGCGCACCGGCGGTTAAATAAATTACGGGATGGATCTGACCTCCCAGAGTGGAAGTGGAAGTGGAAGTGGAATGAAGAAGGAGAAGAAAAGAAACCTCCGCGGTCGACGAGGAGGAAGACGGGGAGGCCGCCGGCCTTGGGGTTGAAGGAGAGGCCGAAGTCGGCGAAGGGCTTGCAGGCCTTGGTGTTGGCCTTGGGGTAGACGACGACGCCGTGCATGGTGCCCCCGTACTGCGGCATCCCGAAGTTGCCGATGGCGCACTCGTACACGCCCCGCAGCCCCGCCGGTGACGTCACCCGCAGGCTGTTCTTCTCCACCACGAACCTCCCCTCCACCACCGTCGCGAGCGCCAGCACCGACACGAGAAGAAGAAGAAGCGGCGGCGGCGGCGCACGTCGCCCCCACCCCGCCGGCGACGATCTCCCTCCCATCTCGATCACCTCGCTCGGTGATCCGATCCCCTTCCCCGGCCAACTGCTGCACACGACGATCGAACACGATCGAGCCGCGCGCGGAGGAGGGTCGATGGACGAATCGATGATCTCGGGAAGAGAGGAGGGTGGCGTCTGAGCGGAAAAGGCGAGCGTGGGTTGAGTGGCAAGGGCGGATGGATTTGACCGGGGGTTGGGAGGGAGAGGACGAGGGAGAAGCAGTGGAGTGAGAGAGAGGAAGGGGGAGGGCGAGGTACGTGGCGGCCTCCTCGTGTGGGGGTTGGAACGCTTCCAAGCCTCCCGCCTTTTGCTTCTGGTGTGTGTTTGTGGCCGTGTCCGTGCTCGCGCGCGCTGACGGGGAAAGCCACACCTTTTTCGGACGCTGTCACGCTCATTCTCATGCTCATCCGAGGAGAAAGACGTAGAGCGTGCCGTGCATTGCATGCATGTATGGTGCGCGTGAGGGAGGGGCTTCCGGCCGGCACCGGGCGCCTTTGCGTGTGTGTGGATCTAGCAATGGGGGGCGTACGTGGACGGTCAGTATCGATCGAAACCATGGGCAGGCGGATTTTCCTTGATGAATACAACATCTTGGGGCGGCAGAGTTGTTGGGAATATGACTGTGCACAACAAATGTGGTTCGAGTCGGTGCGTTACCCGTCTCCGTCTTTGTTGTTGTAACTGAGACTACAAAGGTGCGGTTTTCTGGCTGAAGAGTGCAGACTACCACCGGAGAAGTGTGCTGCGATTTGGTACACATCGTTCTCAAAACCTTTTTCCTTTTAAGGCGAGAACACGGCGTTATGATCTTTGTCGAGTTCTACAAGTGATTTCGATCTCAAGCTTGTTAGAATCTTGTTAAGGCTACCTACGGCGGAGGTAAATCTCATGGGCTTCTTCTTTCGCGATGAGTTAGTTAGTTCAACAAGGGACACCAGGCTCGACACAAAATACCACGGCTGAGCGAGCCAAAGCTCACTCTTTGGTGACCATAGCAAGAGAAATAAACAAAAGCACAGTTTCTTTCCTCTGTGACGGAAAATAAATTTACATGATCATTCCCCTCCCATGGTGAGGGTTACATGCAACGCAAGAGGAAACCTACATCTGGATGGAAAATCAAACAAGGGATCACGAGGGTCTTGTATATTATTGGCTGGGTTGTCCAAACTCAGAGAATCATCCTGAAAATGTACGCATCAAAAGCTGTAGCCGTGCACCCCCATAGACACTTATGCCTCAGGCTCGGGCTTCTCGAAGAAGGTTTTCTTGATCCAGTCAAATGGCTGCAAACAAAATCAAAAGGATCTTCAGTATCGTAGAGACTGACAAACTGAAACTAATAGCGAGATGACCATGACAAGAAAATTCAGACGAAAAACAGGTTAGCAACAATAATTATGACTTTGAGGAGGGCAAATAAAGATGCAAGGTGCGACGGTACTTGGAATTGATCAAGCAACTAATGGAATCGGTTAAATAGAGTTAACACAAACAGCATAGGCACACCATGGATCTTCATCATGATTTTAGTTCCAGGTTTTCACCAATACAGCAAAGACCAGACATCACAGGGGACAAAAGATGCGAGGAAGAATTTTTGTACCAGACAGGCAGACTCACTCACTATGTAAAGTAGCTAGGCCAAGTCATAGAAATTGCCTCAACCACTGAATGTTGACTATGGCAGAATGGATCCTTAGATTTTTGTCAGAGTAGAGGAAATAAAGTTCCATCGCATCACAAGGCAGTAGGTACCAGTTTCAACCAAAAGAAATTCCTAACATTTGACTTTAAAGCCGGCAACATAGCCCGTAAAACCTAATAAACAGTATGTACAGAACTACTCCCTCCGTTCCGAATTACTTGTCTTAGATTTGTCTAGATACGGAGGTATCTAGCACTAAAATAAGTCTAGATACATCCGTATCTAGACAAATCCAAGACAAGTAATTCGGAACGGAGGGAGTAGATACTAAGTTCATAGCAGTGTAAGCATACATGACAGTATTAAAAAAATTACACATACATGCTCCAAATTTTCATGCATAACAGTCAGAAATAATGGAATACGCCAGAAAACATATTCAACAGAAGTGCCTTTTTAGAGAGGATCTACATTGATCATGTTTGAGACCTTCCAGGAGCTATTAGGCAGAATGCACATCTTAGTTATGTGAAGCTAAAGGCAAAGAAATCAAGCTGCCTCGGCAGAAACTATCAGGAGGAAGTGAAAGTTAATTCATGTCACCAAGATTGAACAATTAAAACTATATACTATTACCTATCAAAATTTTGCAAAACCGGAACTGTACTTTGCATCCAGGTTCTGTTACACTGCATAAGTGTTCTAACCAGTACTCCCACCGTCCGGAATTACTCGTCGCAGAAATGGATGTATGTTAGACATATTTTTAGTTCTAGATACATCCATTTCTGTGACAAGTAATTCAGGGCGGAGGGAGTAGAAGTGTGCCCTGTGCTAAACTTGCTTGTCAAATACTATCATGTTAGCATGATGTAGATAGGGCCATAGCTACTTCAGCATTTGCCTTGAACTATTTATTGCAGCACGTTCCTATCACCAAGGCACCTTGACAAACAGGGGTTCGCCAGAATAAATCTGTTGCCATCACATAATCACTTCGGTCTTCTCCTTCACCGTATACAATCCCAACGGAGCACTATTAAGATCCAAACAACAATTTTGACCACGTAATAAACTTCAGATAATCCCTCCCAGATCACACCATCGCAGCTCAGATCGCCGGGCCCGAAGACCGACCCAGCACGCCGCAGATCTAGGCCAACAACAAGCAGCTACACAGGCATGGCAAGATCGGATCTGGAGAAACCAAACCCTAACACCGATATGACAAACTACCCACGGATCGAGCGGCGGATGCGAGATGAAGCAAGGCTCAAAAGTGGCGGACGGTGGGTGCAATCGAAGGCGTAATCGCTAATTGACGGTTTTAACACGGACCTGGACGAGGTAGATGGCGGCGCTGCCGGCGAAGATGCCCCAGGTGGCGAGGGCGGTGACGTCCGTGGGCTGGATGCGGCGGGAGGAGAGGAAGCGGGAGAGGGTGGAGCTGGACGCCGGGAGAGCCATCGCCGCCGTTGATTCGCGTCTCGTTGCTTTTCTCTCTCTCTCTTCTCGGGGGCAGGTGAGGAAATTGGGCGAGAGGAAGGAGAAGACTTGTTAAAGTGCTTCCTGTGCGTTCTGATGGGCCTATTCAGAGACAAGGGAGGAAGGTGAATGGGCCCAGTCCATCTCATGGGCCTAAAATCGTATCTAGCCTCTTCGGCCATGAGGCCCAAACCATTCCACGCTGTCAAAGATTGGTGGAATGACGTCATTCACATCCATGGACACCCGTGCAAAGCATTGGCATCCCTCTTTTTTACATGGAAAATCTGCAACAAGAGGAAGGCAAGGGTGTTCCAGAATGTGTACGCTCCACCGATGCCTATCCTCGCCAAAATCCGCCGAGAGGCTGCTCATTGGGCCATCGCCGGCGCGAAACATTTCAACGCAATCATGATGACACGAGAGTAGTTCTTTTAAGGCCATTTTGGTGCCCTCGGGCGTGTGTTCTAACTTTTAAAGCTTCTTCTCAATTAATGAAACGCGGAAAAACCTTTTGCCCATGTTTCATTTTTTTTCTTTTTGGCTGAAAGAGGTCTGCAAAGCTATATCTGACGACACAACTTATAGTGAGAGACAACGGGCATGGCAAGAAAATACATTGGTGGGCGTGATAAAAGTTATGCTTTCCCAACAATAAATCTGGTATGAGGTCTTGAGATTTTTTTTTGTGGGCGAAGGTATCGAGATATTCACTCTTTTAACTTGGCAATGCTTGCTAAGCAAGTGTGGCGCTTGTTTGGAATCACCTGATTCCTTGTGTGCTCAAATTCCTCGGGCAAATGGATAGTTGCCGAGCACTAAACCAAAGAAGGGCTCTTCCTTCGCCTAGCAAAGCTTATTTGTAGGAATACAAACTTCATAAAGTTTGATCAAATTTATACTTAAAAATATCAACATCCATAATATTAAATATATACAATATAAAAAATAATTTCATGATGCATTACATTTATTTGATATGATGAATGTTGATATTTTTTCCTGTAATTTTGACTTGAGAGAAAACTTATATGCAGAGTAAAAGGAAACAAAGGGAGCATTTGGAGAGTGGACAATGGTGAGAGCATTAACCTTTTCGTGAATTAACCAACACCGCTCGTATTTTACATTTGCTACTTCCTCCTCTTTGCCACGGTGTTTCCTTGCATCATATACCCTATTTGTGCTCTCACTACTGTGCGGCATAGATGGCTGGCCATTCATTCACTTGACAGGAAAACTCAGCAGGATGAGCTCGAAGGAGACCCAAGAACAATGTCATACTTACAGAGTAGGCATTATTAGTTATTGTGATGGATCATGCCCATTCGACCAACCTCTTCATGGGCCTCTGGTTCAGCGAGGTGGTTAAGGTTCACATTCTAGGATCAGCAGAAACTTGTCGCACAGGGGAGCAGGCATGGGCACGGCTGTAGATTATAGTTTTCAGAACTTTCTATATGTTCAATTTCAGAATAAAAAGAATGTCTGGCTTCAAGTGTGTCGATGGCAAAAAGAAATTACAATTTGTCAATGGGAAGTATCTTCAGTGGTCTACCGGCCTTCATCTTAGGACCCCAGTGTTTTTCAGGATTAGGTAGAAATCTCGGGCTCTTCCGTGCAACTAAACCCCCGGTTGCTTGAGAGAACGATGCCTGGTAGTTGTCAAACCAGTAAAAATAAAGGGACACAAATTAGATATAGGAAAAGTAATCAATGAAATCAACTAGAATACTGAATGGAGCAACAGAGGTTTCAGAAGTATGAGAGGTTGAATTATATAATGGCTTAGTTTGTATAACCTCTGTCCGCAAATAAGCATATCTCCCGAATAATCACTACACGGAAATTCAGGAGATATATGTCGACAAAGGGAAAACACCTACCTCAATATATGAAATGAACAAAGTGGTGGCTAAATTGTGACTGGTGTGCAAAACTGAGCAACAAACGATCCATCTAAACCAAGACAAAAATACAACAGTTTGTATGCTTCCAGTTAACGCAACATCAGGTCAGTATTAGGTCTCTGTGCACAATAATTTGAGGTGTCTCTACGGATGGTTTCGGGGATTTCAGCCAGGTTTCTATAATTTTGACCAAAGTATCCAGAGACATTTAAAACCAGCAAAATAGACAGGGTTCTACCACGAGAGAGCTAGGACCCAGTAAAACTTGATCACTTCTGGTTACTTGTACCAATTGAAATCCCAGCAGAGAGCTTGACTAGTGCTAGTCTGGATCATGTTGCTCAGAAAATCATGAGGCCAACCCGTCAGGAATAACAGAGATACATAAAACCAAACACCAAATGGTACAAGGAATGGCTTGCTTTCATATAAACATAACATTCAGACAACGATTAAAACATTCGGGAAACGGAGCGCCGTTAATGAGAAGAGCCCTTCGCTCAGCTCAAGCTTAACAAGAGTGGAATATTAATACTGTGTCCAAGTCACTCATGGTTAGCTTCACATAGTTCTGTCAGATTAATACAACAAATAAACACAAGCTTCTGATGTCTGATCACAACACCATGAAGTAAAAAACTCAAGCTTATAATAAGCAAAAATTTGCAAGCATATGTAACTCATTTTTGCATAGAAACATTTTACTTCTCATGCATTGTTCATAAAATGATACAAAGCTATGTTTTATGATCTATACCTGCAATTGTGGCTCTTGGGAAAGTATCCTGCTACCTGGAAGGTTCTCAGGTTGAGATTTTACCGGGTGAAGCTTGACCTGCAGGCACAGGAAGCCAATTTATGAAAAACAGTCTGCTGTGTCTGATTAACCAAAAAAATCTGAGATTTCTATCATACCCAACATCGCATGATGTCCCAAATTACAGACATTGGCGCATCTGTTTTCAGAGCTAGCGGATCCGCATGGCTACCTGATATTTCATACCCAGCATTTCTTATAGCCGAATGAAACATAACCATGGTTGGATTAGTGCACTTCAATGTTGCACATATACTGTGAAGACTGACGAATAAAGGTGCATTGGGCAATTCCTGCACCAGAAAATCCCTTGTGATTTATGGATCCAATATAAACAGCAGAATGTTAACATCTCACTGTATGTTTGATTCAGAGATTCTTTATTTAATACTATTTCAAATCAGGCCATTTATTTTAGCACAACATCTTGTCTAAGAACTAGAGGTTATGGCTCCCAAGAAGAGCTGACCTGCTTGGTGGAAATGGTATTCCAAATTGCCATAAATAAAGTTAGTGTGCCATGAAGGATGCCAGCTGCTGAGAGTGAAGGTTGATGTTCTTTCCTACCAGATACATATCATGTAGACAGATTGTTGTCAGGAATGGCATTGTTCTGGTGCAAGTTGCAGATTCTGACATTCCCGAGAAGAAGTTGCAGATTCTGAGCACAGTGTAACATCCCAGATGTCTCCCCTACCTGGCGATGCTAACACACTATCTGATTACCACCAACTCTAGGAAATACTCAAATTTTGGCAAAGCTTCCTGTGTTTATAGGGACATCCACGGCAGACAATTTAGAATTATAACAGATAACATCCATATGACTCGGTGGTAATCAGATAGTGTGGTAGCTTTCACCAGGTAGGGCAGATATCTGGGATGTTACACACAACACAGGGCATCCAATGGGTTTCCAGAATGCATTGCAAGCAGGCCATTTACATAAAGATTTGTCGCTACCTTTTGGTCTGGGAATGTTTAACACCTTCCTAGAATCAGATGCAAGCAAGTCTATATCACTTCAATTGGAGGAGTGTGTAAACCAAGGGTTAAAAGTTATACTCGAAAAAGCAAGGATAATGCTGGACACTGCCATTAACTGTTTCCATATAAGTTTCTATTGCAGAGTGTGTAACCATGTAGCACGCATAGACCTCCTCCAGTTAACGCATCGGTGCACTGGAACGAATACTGATACTCAACCAGTGGGCAGCCATTCTGCTGGACTTTTAGTCTAATGGAAAGTTCATTTTCGCTATCAACAAAATCAAGAATTTATTGAGTATTATTGTTCTTTTTTCTTTTTGCTAGTGACTTCGCCTTATAGAGATATGAGGTATTTTAGTACACAAAACCCGAGCCTGACACTAAAAATAACCATACAAAGTGATTTAAGGGCAAATATATTTGCATGCTCATTTGCCTATGCTGCCAACGTGACACTTGTACATATATCATTCAAGTAATGAATCAGAATATATGCACATCCGCGAATAGCTTCTATCCTATCAGCTTCTTTCTAAAACAATTATGTATTAAAATCATTAAAATTCACTAATCTGTACACTTTTCGTCCTGTTCATGTTTCATTTTCTCTACCGTATAATCAGCAGTCAACATAGGCATAACCAAAAGAGAAGACAAACCAAAATAGTACCTCTGATACTGACGTTAGTATAGCTGAAATTTTTGCATAAGCTTGATATAAACCACTAGTTGCTCGGATATTTGATAAAATGGAAGCAGCCCAATCCCTGTCATGTATTGGATCACTCCATATAGGCCCCCCCATAACAAATTTACCGCCACACTCCGAACACTCTTGAGGCACAATAGGGCAAAAATTTGGTAGAGGAATATTCCTCTTATCCTGGATCAGAGGATCATATCCATAAGCATGCCATGCAAAACAATGAAACAAGAAAAGAGGAGTCTACCTTTGAGTTTATTCTTCCAACATTTTGTAAGTGAAATGAATTGCAACCAACACATTGATATACATGTGAAAATTTGAGAGGTGAGCTTTTCACCGTGCTAGCCGACCTGCACAGTGAAAGAGGCACATTGGTAAGATCAATTTGTGGGAAACCATATTACAAACACCAAGGAGAGGCAGAGGCAGGAGACAACGTGAAGATTCGCACAAAAACCCTAATGTAGAAATCCATGTGCACTGATATGACAGGAACTATATAGCGCTTGTGGCGGATCGCATGTGACTGCAAGCAAAACAAGGAAAATGAATTGATGGATCGTCATAATGACTATGTGAATAGAAGAGACTCTCAGGTCTGACCTCGATGCAGGCAAGAAGAATCCTCAAGGCCATCTCATGGCGGTATTTGCCTCTTACTGGATAAGAACCATATCTGCAGGTATAGATAACTGATATGGTAAGAATTAAATGATGTAGTCATGCAGTTGATGATTGATAATTGAATATTAAACTGACTTGGAAAAGCAAACTTCTGCATTGCCCCCAGCAAGGACTGCCATGTCTGTAGCCGAGCACATCAAGATACCACCATCTGCAACACATTGAACTGCTGAATCAAGGAATGCAGCTGGTGATCCATAAGGATCAAGATCAACCTGATTCAGCAAGTATATAGGACATCAATACAGCATGATACGGATACATATTATCCTCGAACGCGAGGAAAAGTGACCATGTGTAGATGGCAACAAAAGAAGAGGATATGATATGATATTAACAATTTACTGCAAAGAAGTAGTTCCGTTGGTCAATGTGTCACCCTGGCATGTGTGCAATCAAAATTCACTAACTTTGACAACATACAGAAATATCTATATTGGTTACATGGAAAGGTGACAAATAGACCAGTCATCATTTACCGAAAGTACATTCATAACACTGTCCTTTCAGACTTCTTTGGTAGTGTCATGAAGCTAATGCACGGCGAAGATGGCCAGGACAGCCTAGCGTGAAAAGATGAGATACTAGAACAGTTTTGCTAGAACTCATCTAGATGAGATATAATTTGGTCTCATTCACCTTTTATAGCCATTGGATGTGATGCTATAAGATGCGTGTGTGCTGACGTGGGTTGTATTTGTTCTTGTTTTCAAAGTGAATGAGACCAAATTATATCTCATCTAGATGAGTTCTAGGTACTCCCATACTAGAATGGGGATAAGAATAACATCTATATAAAGGGATGTCTGAACCAATTACCGACTAAGCTCACTGGGATACATACTATACTTCTACTAACTAACACAATCTCTAATATACTTCCCAATTGATTGCAGATTTAACGTCCTGATTTTTGCTGGACACCGGACTCTCGCGAAATGCTGCTACTGGTGTTGGTTTCTGACTCCCAAATAACCTGACCATCTTGCTGCTGGAGTGCTGGACACACTGGTCGTTCTTGCTGCACATGCAGTTACTGCTGCCACTATGATACTCTTACTGCCGGGCCCATTGTCCGCAGCATTATTGCAAAATATAATAGTTAAACTTTATGTGTATGGATACCATACATACCAAAATTCACATACTTAATATTTATGAACAAAGGAGTTGCCATATTACAGCAATGATGTGAGTGCGCTGTGCCACTATTTCCTATATGTAAGAAAGTAAATAAAAAAAATCTTGGCACACCAATTGTTTGATTTCTATGCAAGACATAAGGCATTACAGTATTGACATGCTGCAAGTGTCTAGAAACAGACTCACACGAGTAATCGTATCGGCTATATGGTTTCTGTTTCTTACTTTTGTAGGATTGTAGCATTGCAGCGTGATATGCAAAAATCTTAGGCAGTACTAAATTCTACGACACTGAGTTCTGAATTTCCCAGCTTATATACAGAAACATAATTTATATCTGCTTGATTTAATTTTCTACTCAGTCAGGAACACAAATATGAAATAATATAGCAAATACAGTAGTTACTTGTCCAAAAATGTATAGCTGCCATTTAATTTCCCTTGGCACTTAAACTGATACATAACAAATGATTGGAGAGTTATGTTTCTATTAAAGTAAAGTAGTAAAGCCATACCACATCAAATTCTTTAGGGTGAGTGAGCATGTAAATGCGAGCGTCAGCAAGATGTGGCACCACCTTCGAAGATGCAAGAATGCCATTGTGATAGATATTTCTCTTACAGGATTCTATAGCAACTGCAGTTAATCAAACACATGTTTAGCATCATCAGACATAAAATAGGGTGTTATTTCCAAGGACTCAAAAGATTTCTGAAAAGTCATCTGCAACATTCTGACAGAGATATCAGAATGTACCTTCATTATTGTCAAGAGCTATAACTTCCCCAATTCCATCCACCTCAAGTGCATATCGGATAGCTCTTAATCCTGATGCAGCCAAAGCCTACAAAATTCATGATAAGAAGGATCTGAAGTGAAAAGATCAGCATTGTTTATGCAAATACTACTGCCGTAGGTTATATACATGATTTAAAAATGGGAGAACTTCCAGAAGAAATATACTATATCATAGCACATCACAGCTTGAACTGATAATTATTAAACAACAGGACTTCATAAATGCACCTCAAGAACTTTAGGTGCTTTAAGGCTCGATTCCTTTCTCAATGCAGTGTCTTCAGAACCTGTGGTAGCAGGGTCTAATCCATCGGCATGCTGCTCCGGTGGTATCTCAGCACGCCTGCCTGCTTCATCACAGAAATCACTCAAGCATTGGTGTACCTTTTAATCGGAAAAGGTTTGTAAACTAGCAGTCGAATTGTGTCCAAACGAGTACCTTTTAATTGGATATCATGCTCTTCCTGTCTTTTCAAAATAAACCATCTCAAAACAGCAATGGAAAGGTCTCTGTTGTTAACCTGGTGAGAATCGAATTCATAAGTATAAACAACTTGAACATATTTCCAAAGCTACCACCAGATGAAAATTCGAATTTCCAATGGAAATATTGGACAGCGGCTACAGTGGATTGTCCTTTTGTGAGTTGTGGTGGAGCTACAGTAGCCATGGGTTCAGCTAACGTATCAGGAATATTCTAATTTCTGGCCAGACATAATAGCTTATTTAGTCTGTAATTCTTGCAGTTCTAATGAAATGAGATGTTCAGCACATCAGTGGCCGAAATCATCAAATAGGCAACCAATTATTTTCCTGGAAGGAACGACTGCACTGCACTACTGTCCATGCAACCATCAGGTGAAGCAGCAGCGGCATCAGCCTGACAACAGAAAATCAAATCTACAGCACACGTAGACAGGAAGCAAAGGAGGCGAGACCTGAGCCTTGTTGAAGAAGACCGAATTGGACTTGTCCGCGAATATCTCCGCCCGCCCTTCCCTGACGGTTTCCGGGCCCGCGGCTATCTCCGGCGGCTCCGAGGCGAAGGCGGAGGCGGAGGCGGAGGAGCAGGGACAGGAGGCGAACCAGAGGCTGAGGACGCGATTTGTGGAGGAATGCACGCGCGTGTTGAGGAAGCGAGAGAAACCACATGCTATGGTCATCGAACCGCCCGAGGACGCCGCATGGGGAGGAAGGAGTCGCGACGGCGAGCGGGCGGACGGAGGCGGCCGTCGACCTTGGGGCGCCGGAACAGTGTACTTCTTGGATAACAGGGGGGGAGTGCTTGCTGCGTCTGCGGGTGCGGGTTCGGGCTGGCTGGGCCACCTCGTCAATGGGCCATCGGCTCTTTTAACCGAGCCCAAAATTCACCTGTTAATCAAGTATTTGAAACCACTCAAAAAAAATCAAGTATTTGAAATTTTCTTTCCCTAAAAAAGAAAGTATTTGAAATTTTCTAAAAAATCAAGTATTTGAAAAATGTTAAATGTGTTTATAAAAAATTTTGACCATGTGTTAAAAAATGTTAATCATGTACTCCCTCTGTCCCAAAATAAGTGACTCAACTTTGTACTAACTTTGCACTAAAGCTAGTACAAAGTTGAGTCACTTATTTTGGAACGGAGGAAGTATTTAAATTTTTTTTAATAAAGCATTTGAATTTTTCTAAATATATATGAAAAAAATATTGATCATGTATTAAAAAATGTTAATCAAACATTTAAAAAAAAGTTAAGTGTGTATACAAAAAATGTTGACATGTATCAGAAAATGTAAAACTTGAATTTGATTAGATATATACCAAAAACATACAGTGTGCATAGAAAAAAGCAGACATCCAAAAAGTAAGTTTTCAAAAAGTTAATCATGTATTTAAAAATGTTAAACATGTATATAAAAATGTTTCTGATGTATATAAAATGTTGAATCTGTACTTAAAAAGATGTATTGAATAAAAAAGAATCGATGAAAATCAATAAAAAGTAAAGAAAAACAAAGAAGACAAAAACAAAAGAATGAAAAACCAAAGAAACCAATTCAAATTAATGAAAGCGAGAAAACTGATGAAAACGAAGAAAGAAAGCAGAGGTACATGGGAGGAGAGCTGGGCATGGGCGGCAGGTCACCACGAGGCTGAGAAGATGACAAGGGCGTCAGCGATTGAGGCTCTCCGGTTTCCATCGACGACCTCATAAATCTCCAGCGTCCCCGGTCTCACTCATGCAGCCCCACACGCGTCCTACTCCATTCACTCCCGTGTGCCTGGTCGTGCTCTGGGCGAGCACCCGCCACGCCCTGGCTCTGTCCCGTCCGCGCCACCGCTTTGTTGACCGGACTTGGGCCAGCCGGTTTAGTTAGCTGCTGGTTTTGACCAAAGTATTATCAAGGATGAAAATATCCAGTTTAATTAGTCGAGGGACTAAGTTTTGATGATTTTGAAGTTGAGCGACGATTTTTAAACTTCCGGAAGAGTTTAAGGACGAAAAATATGTGTTTTCCTTCTTTTAAATCCTAAATTAAGTGAGTTTTTTTGTATGCTTTGTTGAATTTCAACAAAAAATTATTATTGGAAGGATTGAAGAACAACTCAGTTGGCACTAATTATCTTGAGGTTTTAGATAGATATACAAGTATACAACAGATCCGCCAAAGATTTCAGGCAAACAAATTTTCCATGTCACTTGCAATTTTTCAAGCATGAAGGCAGCTATTCCAAATTGATGTGGATTACATGTAGAGGCAAGAAGCTAATCAACATAGGTACTCGATCCAACAGACCGATCGATCAATCACTCGATCAGTAGTTTAATTTACGATGGATCGGTAGGTCTTGTCGGCCTGCCAGCCGGAGGGGATCACGTCGCTGGCGACGAGTTCCTTGCCGGCGCTGGTGGTGAGGCAGATCGATATGGGCGCCTGCAGGGTGGGCCCGGAGCTGTACTTCCACACCGCGCCCAACAACTGCTGTATCGGTGCCCAGCTACGGCCGCGCTGCTGAAGCTCCACCGTCGACAGGTCATCGTCGCCGGACTCATGGTTGATGAGCACCGCGAGATAGTTCGGGCTGGAGCCAGCCTCCACTCTGAAGGCGATGTCCAGCCCGCGCCACTTGCATGGAACCCTGCGGCCGAAGAAATCAAAGAGATGATACAATCAATCTGTTGAGCAGTTGCGAACCAACCTGCGGTTGGATGGTTAGAGGGACTGTGGTATCCTCAGCCCATCAGAGTTTAAATTCTGATGTTCACATTTATTCCTGGATTTATTTCAGGATTTCCGGCGATGTGCATTTAGTGGGAGAAGACGTTCCCGTCGACGACGAAGATGCCTACGGTGACTTCGTAAATTTTAAGATGATATGCCGGCTCAGTCTTTTGGAGGTGCTCATAGAAATAGGGTGTGCATGTGTGCGTTCATAGGGATGAGTGTATGCACGTGTATATGAGCGCTTGTGTCTGTTACTGATGTTCAAAAAAAAACTATTGAGCAGTTGATCACACGAACATGCATGGAGGTGGAGCGGACCACTGGGCATGAGTGTATCGCCGGCGTCGCGGAGGTTGTCGGCTTCGCCGGGCTTCGCCATGGCATCGAACGCCTTGCCGCTGAGGTTGAAGTGGGCAGCCTCGGCCAGACACGCCTCGCCGCCGGGGCACAGATCTGTGACGACCACGGTCACCGGGCGGCCGAAGCAAGCGCCATTCCCGGTGCATTTAACCTGATAGCAAACGCCGCAGCCCTTGCCGTCCTTGAAGATGGAGGGGCCGCCCGCCGCGATCATGGAGGAGAACGGTGGCTTCTCCACGTCGTCCTGGTACCCGCACGCACCACCTGCAGCACGCTCGTGCACTTGTCAGTACTTAGTACACATAAATAGCTGCTGTATACACGGAGGGGAATTTTTGGTCTATGGGACATATGCACGCTATATGGAAAAAAATTAGTAATTCAATAAAAAGTCGAAAATTTCTGAAAATATTTTTGAAATAAACTTGACCTTTACTCGTGAGAAAAAAAATCAAGAAAAAAATATCCCTTTGACTTCTTTTCGAAAAAGACAATTTTTTGGCTAAAATAGTATGAATAGTGACCTATAATAGCAAATAAATTTTGCCTTTTTGCTATGAGGTCAACTTTGGTTTTTTTCGTCAAAATAGTTAAGTGTTTTGTCAAAATAGTTCTTACCTATTTTGACTTTTATTAAAATATTAAAAAAATTCCCATATAGGATACATATACAACCAGGAACCAAAGTGTATTTCCCCTGTATACACGTCCCAACATGCATACATGCACCCTTATCATGGAGTGTAACGCCCCGGATACAACTTTCCATATTCATAACTCCAACTCTTGTCTTTTCCAGAGATGATATATGATATATCCTTCGTGGTTGGGGTTTTGTCTGTTGTTTTGCATTTTGTTCTTGTCTTGCATTTCATCTCATGGCATCATCTGCATTTCATCCGCATGTTTTTCAAAACTTGCATCCGTTCGTGTTCCGCCGGTTCTCTCCGTTGTCCGTTATGAGCCCCGACCACACTCGCACGCGCCCGCGGCACCTCCGAAATATTATTTTATAAGCGGCATAAAAATGTTCTCGGAATGGGATGCAACTTGTCATGCGGTCTTATTATAGTGTAGACAGAGCGCCTGCCAAGTTTCATCGCATTCGGAGTTCGTTTGAGTGCCCTACCGTTAAATATATAACCGCGATATAGTCGGTCTAGCGTCAGACGTTTTCGGTCTCCGAAAACCATTGCCGGGTTGCCCTCTCTTCTCTCCCCTCAGTCCAGACCCTCTCGTCACAGCCCACCTGCAGCCACCTAGTTCCCCTCTCTGTCCGGAGCGCACGATCGCGATCTGAGGGTCCGGAACCCCTCCTAACCCCCCTAACCCTAGCCCCTAGCCTATTTAACACCTCCCCTTCCATTTTTGGGCAGCTATCCTCCCTCCTCCTAAATTTCCACACCCCAATCATCAGCCAGCCACCTCCCACCTCGGCCTTGTTTTCCGCGCCGGCCAAGCCCACCGCCGCCAAGTGGCGCGCCCCCAATGGCCTCCGCCGCCGCAGCCAGCGCCCTGCAGCCAACCAGGGCTGGCCACGTCGCCCCTGGCTTCCTCCCTCCGCCGCCGAAGCCCATCTGCGGCCCGCTGCGGGCCGAATCGGGCCCGACGTCGCCCCGCTCCTCCCACCTCTCGCGCCCTCCCGCTCGATCCCGATGGGATCGGGAGCGCTCGCCGCCGCCCTCTGGCCGAACCCATCTCGCCGCCGTCTCGCCGCCCCGGCGGACCCAGGTCGCTGCCGCCCGGCCTCCCTCTCCCTTCCCTTTCTCCTTCCTCCCCTCACGAGCTCTCTCTCTCTCTCCTGGACAGCAGCCCCCGCCGCCGAAGGAACTCGCGCCCGCCGCGTCTGTCATCTGCTGGAGCTCCGCTGCGCTCGTGCCCCCGATCCGGATCTCCTCCGCCGCCGTTACCCGTTCTGGCCGGATCCCGCCGCCTGGGGCCCGTCCCCGGCCACTGGTGCCCTCGTTGGAGTCCATCTGCGCCTCGTCCCGCCCGCTGCTGCTTCTGTTCGTCAGAGATCGAGCAGCAGCGTCTCGCTCGTCCGGAGCGTTGACCGCGACCCGCGCCAGCCGCAGCGCCTCAAGGCCTAGCTCGCCCGGCCAAGTGGCCCTCTGGTGAGCGCCCACGCGCTATCCTGCGCCCCAGCGCACTTTTGTTTCCTGCATCGGCCCGCGTGGTTCGGTTTCGGCCTGTTTAGGGTTTTTTCCCTGTTCTACGAATTTCCTATTATCTGGTGAATTACAGTTTTACAGAAAACCCGTCAATATCATGCATTTAATAACGTCATAACCGTGCATCGGATTAAAATGTTTTATATATGTAAAATGCTCAGAAAATTGTGTAGATTAATAATATGCCACTTTCATCCATGTTTAAAATGTTTAAAATGATGTTTGTGTTAATTTGCATAAATGCCATGTTAAAATGCTTTAATTCATAACTAAATAACCGTAGCTCCATTTTAATTAAACTTTATATGTAAATGGGGTGGAAAAATGCCTAGTTTAACATGGTCCACTTTATTTTCTTGTTTAACAACATCAAAATTGTGTTTAGGGCAGAACAGTACCAAATGTAAAATTTGCATATGGGGATTTTCCGGAATTGTTGTTTGTTGTTTCCGGCCTCATTTAAACTTGCCTAGATAGGTAGTTTTCATATGTTTCACCTCTTGCCATGTTTAACAACATTTAAAATTGTTTGGTAGCTTATACCGAGATCAAACTAAATAATTGCATGTGGTGTTTTGTCAATATGCAACTCGTTGCATATTGATCTCCACTTAACTTGTAGTATTGTTTGTTGCACTTTGCCATGACATGCCTTATTAAACCGGACATGCATCATACTTGTTTGTGCATCATGCCATGTTTATGCTTGTGCATTTACCATGTTGTTTGTTTCTTTCCGGTGTTGGTTCTTAGTTCCGGTAATGTTGTGTTCGTGAGGATTCGTTCGACTGCGCCCGTTCATCTCCTTCATGGACTCGTTCTTTTTCCTTGCGGGATTTCAGGCAAGATGACCTCTACCCTGGATCTCATTACTATCATTGCTATGTGTAACGCCCGGATAATCTTGCTACAGTAATCCCACGCTAATCATGGCACGTCATCCCGATTACTGTTGCTATCCTCGCAATAATTCGAAACCGTTAAAATTCAAAATTCAAATTGGTGAAAACAATAAAAAATTTCAAAATTTAAAATAAAATTGTTCGGTGGTTGGCGAATATTACAAAGGTAATTATAGTGCAACAGGCATATTTTTATAAAATGGCTAAATGGATTAAATGATTTAAACAGAAAAGAAATAATAAAAAAACAAAAGGAAGAGAACCCCCCCTGCTGGACCGCGGCCCAGCTGGCCATCGGGCCAACCAGGTCGGCCCAGGTCGGCCCCCACTTCCCCTCCCTTATCCACTCACCTCCCCCCACTCCCCACCGACACCCCACTCCACCCACTCGCCCCCCTCCTCTCGCCCGATCTGGATC